>NW_007579506.1:179655-182953 GCF_000690725.1 Stegastes partitus | reverse complement strand
AGATCTTCCTCTGTGTGTTTCTGCTGCAGGTTCCAGAGGCAGATGTCAGAACCATGCCTTCCCTTCCCGCCCTCCGACGCTCAGGTCCGGGCCCAGTTTCTGCCTCCCAGCAGCAGCAGCAGCACTTTGTCCCGGGACGGCCGGCCTCCGTACCACCGGCAGATGTCAGAGCCGCTGGTTGCGCCTCCTCAGGGCTTCAAGCAGGAGCTGATCGACCCGCGGTACAGCGAGCAGGGCGTCCCGGCCATGGGCCCGCCCGGTCCGGGCCCGGTTCCGCCCCGCCAGGCCGGTTTCCACCCGATGAACATCAAGCAGGAGCCTCGAGACTTCTGCTTCGACTCCGGTGAGTTGAGCAGGTTCATGAGGAATGTGTGTGTTTGTTCTGACGCTGTGCCGTGAAATGGGTCCGTGAGCCGGGCTCAGGCCCGGAGCTGGCAGTAAGTGGGTCACTGAGCCAGGTGAGCCTACCTGGAATAGATGTGGGTCGCTGCCCTCTGAGGACTCGCGGCCTGCAGCCCGGCGCTGCTCGGTCCGACTCCAGTCTGAACCTCGGGAAGCTGCCGTTCGCTCACATGAACCGGCTCTGATCCGCCGCCCACTCGCCCAGCTGCCGTCCTGTTTCCTCGCATTCTGCGGTTTTCTCTCCGTTCGCTGGATCCCTTCGCTGCAGCGCCGGCCGGCTGCTCGGTGACGTAACCGCAAATCCTCTTAGCCTCTGACGGCCTTTAAACGTCACGCCGACGCTGTGGACGAATCCTTAAAGACCCTGAACCTTTATTATCGATGGTTTAATCGGCGTTTGGCCTCTGAAACATCAGGTTTAGTTTAGATCGGGAACCACAGGATTAGCTCAGGGCTGCTAAATGGGTTTCTGCAGTTTATTTACTCTGATAAACGTCATCTTGGGAATTTTTAAATGAGACAGAATGAAGTGATTTAGATCAAATATCTCAACCTGAAGCACAGATTTGGTTCTTTTCCACCACAGAACCACACGACGGCTTCAAAGTTACAGTCGATGGTTTTTTATTATATATTTGTCCTTTATGCAGCTTCTTAAATGTGAATATTTTCTGTCATCATTTTCTAACTTTTATAGGTCAAACCACTAATTAATTAATCCAGATTAGAAAAAAAATAAAACTAGCTGTTCGTTGAAGCTTCAATTATTTTTATATAAGAATATAAATAATATGTAATAATAAATAAAAGGTGTTCAGTTGGTTTTAAACTGTTTAGTGTTTTATAAAGATGGATGAAGACATTCAGTTCACTGGAATCAGAAATATTCAGTTAAAAGGCTGAAAGCAGAGAATTTAAAAAATAACAGAAAAATGGAAAAAGCTGTTTGGTTTGTAAAAAGCCCTCAAATGTCAAAAACATTTAATTTACTGTCATAGAAATAAGGAATTATTAGAAAACATTCAGAAAGCAGGAACCAGAGAACTTTTACTGCTGTTTGGTTTATTAAAGTCCAAACCGTGAGAGGTGCTTCTTAAAGCCGTCAGATGTTCACTTTACTGTCATGAGAGGAAAGAAACCAGAAAACATTCACGCTGAAGAAGCTGCGGTCAGACTTGAACTGAACGACTGATTAATTTAAATCGATCTAAACGCCTCAGTCTGGTTTCTCTCTGATTCTTCTTCTCTCCTCCACAAACCGTCCTCTGTGGGGATGAAAGGCGTCGAGGAGGCAGCAGCTGCCTGATCTCTTATCGGCCGGCCGACGTTTGAGAGTCTGAGCGGAAGCCGAGCGGCTTCGGGGAGGACGGACGTAACTCGATTGTCATTGAGAGTGAACGCAGCCGCCGCCGTGCTAATCCTGTTTGGAGGCTTCAGGACATGGAGGAGGCTGTTCTCTGGTCGGCTGCAGCCTCAGACCTCCACACCGACACAGCCAGCGCTGAAGCACAACCGCCGTGTGTGTCGACCGTTTGTCAGGCAGCTTCTGAGCCTTTTCGTTGCTGCTGGTTCGTTTTTCTTTTCGTTCAACACGGTTGGAATAATAGAAATCAGAAAAAAACAAAACTGAAACTGAAAAAAACCTGGAACCAACCTGTTTCCAGTCTCCTCAGGTGTCAGTAACACTGGACAACATGGAGGCTCTGCTAACTATTATATACACTATTATATTTTATTATTTACAGTTTTAACCTGCTGACCTGCTCGGTGGAAACACGACCTGCAGTTCAGCCGAAAACTCTCTGAAATCCGTCACATGACTGTTGGTCACACCTGAGTCGGTCTCAGCTTCCTGGTTGTTGTTTAATCAGTTTGGACCTAACTCTGCTTTTAAAGTGACTTTTTAAAGTGATTTTGACCATTTTAAGCTCAGATTTGGTTAATTTTACCGACTGAACTTCACATCGGACCTGATTAGTTCAAGGACCGTCTGAAAGCTGAGACTTTTTTTCGGTTTTGACAGTTTCTGGTTCTGACAAATGGTGTCATTTTGGTGAACGTCTCTTAAGCTGGCGTGCAGGTTTGGGAGCAGCTCAGACTGAACGTCTCCTGAACGCAGATCAAACGTCGGACATCAAAGCTGCTCGCGTGGCTTCGGTCCAGATATATCCGTCAGCTGGCCGCAGGATTCTGATTCTGACACGTGTGATCTGACAGCGAGGATGTTTCTGCTCTAAGTTTATCCTCCTTCTCTCTGCTTTGTTTACAGAAGTGCCTAACTGTCAGTCATCCTTCGGCAGGGGGCGGAGCTTCTACCAGAATAACCGCGACAGTAAGTCGGCTTCGTTATCACGTTAGTGCTCGTTGATGTTTGTGACCCCCAAGCTCCAGATGTACAGCTGCTGAATCTATCACACAGTTTAGGATGAACCTTTGAGGCGTTGCGACAAAAGAAAATGTGATTTAGTTGAGTTTCCTTTAACCGGAGGCTCAGAAGGGGGCGCTGCAGGCTCCGCTGGCTCTAACAAACAGAGTAGAAAAAGACAGAAACCAACTGTTTGCAGCTTAAAGAAAAAAAAAAAACGTTAGAGATGAAAAACAAACCAAACTTCATCCATTTACGAGAAAAAAATGGAGAGAAACTTAATTAAGACGTTAGCTTGTATGTCAACCTAAACAAATGATTGTTAGCTACCAGATTAGCTAAAACACAACAACACTGTTCTTTACGTTAGCCTAAACAAGATTATGTTAGCAACTACATTACCCTAAGTAACATAATGTTAGCCACTATGTTAGCCGTAGCAAGAAAATGGTGGCTACTACATTACACTAAAAGGAATAACATTAGCCCATACATGATAACGCTAGCCAGTGCATTAGCCTGAACAGGATA
>NW_007579506.1:163358-174209 GCF_000690725.1 Stegastes partitus | reverse complement strand
ATTTAAGTTTAATTCTATAAATATATTTCTAACATTTGATAGAATTAATCGTGTGTAAATTATTTTAAATTTGGAAAAGTACGGTTTTATTTATTTACGTACCGTTTTTTACACACAGCTCAGGTTTCATGAGTTCTGTCTTCAGGCGACTCTCGGCTGGATTTAATCATCTCGTCAGACGTTTGGTTAGAAACCAGTTTGTGTCTCCAGTTTCCAGCAGAAGAGTCTGATTGTTTTTCTGAGCAAAGAGAAGATTTCCAGCTGATATTTTCACCTTCAGCTCGTCTGAGATCGACTGCAGGTCAGTAGAGTCTCAACCTGAACAGCAGAAGAAGTCATTTAATGAATCAGTTTGTCAGATTCATTTAATTATATTAATATGGTCAGATTTTAGCTGTAACTTAACAAAACAGGCAAAATCTGTTAAATACCAGACAAATATTCAACTGTTTATAAATCCTACACACAAGATGTTTCTCTGACTTAACGTCTGCATGATAATATTTATTGTGGTCTACTTTGTGCGGCGGAAGCACACACAGCTGCTGTTGTCTGTGAAGCAGCAGCTGGTGGTTTCTCCGGCGTCTCGTGATGTTTGTTGAACTTTCCATCATCTGATCAGAGTCACTGGAGCCGAATCGGACTCATGAAGAGCCTCAGAGTTAAAACTGGTCCGAGTTCAGCCGACAGCAGCTTCAACAGCGACACGTTTAAACTCTGCTCCTTTATCCAGACAGCAAACTGCAAAGACGTAAAAAAAAAAAAACAGAATATTTCAGCAGCTCATAGGGAAAAAAATATATAATCTCATTAAAAAAACGTCAAGTAGATTTTTTAGCCTCGATTTTGCTTGGTTATTTGTTTTATTTTAATTTTTTTTTGTACTTTTTAATGTTTAATGAAGGTTATTGACATCTCTAAAAACAAATACATTTTCTACAATAATAATAATAATAATAGCAATAATAATAATAAACAATAATAATAACAACAACATTCTAGATGTCTTTCACATCTCTGTCAGAACCCTTCAGGAAGCTGCTCGGTTCTGCTCATGATAGTGGTTAGTGTTCTGGTTATCATTCTGGTTATTATTCTGGGTTTTAGTCGAGCAGTGATTCAGAACCACAGCAGAAGAAGTGAATCGTATTTAATCAACTGAACATCTGAGCGTTCACACCTCGGCTGTGAAAACACTCCCACAGAACTGATTTCAGATCAGAGGAAACAAAGCAGCGCTGTCACCCATCATTTCAATAATGAAGAACAAAAACCAGAGCGGACCTGCTCACAGCTCAGCCGGTCCAGAATCACAGCCAACAGCAGCTGGTCTCTGACAGCATCTAGCTGTAGAGTCACACTGTGTTGTCTTTAAAACTGCACAAGTTCTCATCATTTTACATTTTCTCTTTAAAGTTTAGTTCTTTTCTGTTGTTTTACAGATTTTTCTGTTTGGTTAAATTGCAAATAATGTCCAGTAAAATCTGGATTCTCACAAACATTCATTTGCACTTTTGCTATAAAATCATAGTTTTTACTGTATTAAAATCAGCTTAAAGGCCCGTTAACTAGCTATTTATATATTTATAATACAAAAAACAGTAGTAAATTATAGATAATATAAAGTAAAATCACATTTTAAAAAATATTGATTTACATTTCACTGTAAGAAAATAGACAACCAAAAAAAACCACACATATTAAAAAACAGGTCAAAATTGTCAATAACATCCAAATTCAGTATTTTTACAATTAGTAGTTGGATCTTTTTACAACATTTAACAGTAAAATTAGACTATTTTTGTATTTAAAGCCACAAAAAATAGAAAATATTCTGCAGACATTTGCCATTATTTTCCTGTTTTATAAAAATGTGAAATCACACAAAAATCTGTATTTTTACAAACAGTTATTTGTTCTTTTACAATGTGACTGTAAAATTACACTATTTTATATTTTTAAAAATCATCATTAATTAACAGGTATCGCCTGATATCTTCACAGATTTTTTTGTTTGTTTTTTCTTTTTTACAGTTTTTTTTCAAACATTACAGTATTTTTATTTTATTTTTTTCAAAAAAAAAAATGGTAGTATTTCCGTATAAATCTGTAAATAACATCCACACCAAAGTCTGTATTTTATTTTAATAATAGTTGATCTTTTACAACATTTATCTTTGAAAATAGTTTTGTTTTTAAAACAACCAAAAATTCAATTATTTCACAGACATTTATTTAAAAGAACATTTATTTGCACTGCGGGCTGTAAAATTAGACTTTTAACTAAAAATATGTCACATTTAGTTTCCAGGTGTTTGCTGTCATTTATATTAACTTTAACGTTTTAGTATATTTATGTATTGATGTAACTCCTCCGGTTCCTAAACGGTCCTCTGGGTCGGGTCGTGAAGCAGCAGGCTGTGGACCAGAACATGAACAGAGTCCAGCTACAGCACATGACCGACGTGAATCATTGATCCACCACCGGTTTGGGTTTAAAGCTCCAGATCCACACGCTGAACATCCGAGTCCACCGCTGAGACACCACAGAAATATGGGTCAGAACCAGGAAGAGCAGCGTTCAGCCAACACGCTGCACAAAGCTAATTACCACAGAGAGTCCAAGTCTGTTGCATAACACACACACACACACACACACACACACACACACACACACGAGTCGTGGCTGCCCTCTGCTGGATTCTGCTGCAGGAGTCGGTCCAGAACCAGAAGCTGAGGCTCTGCTGAGTGTTTTAACTCCTGAAACATGAATCATGAAGTCAGACGGCGGCAGAACCTCACGTTAGAATAAATAGAAAAACACACAAGATACAAGATGCTCGTGCTGTTAATGAGACTAATTAAAATCAGTTTAATGAGGATTTATTCTGATGAGAAACTGTCAAAGTGTTCATATCTAAGTTATTATTGTCAGAAGGGTTTTGGTTGATAGAAGTGTTCGACTTCTTCCAAAACCCTTTTCCAACTTTGAAACTTTTTGTGCCTCAGACGTTGACTTTGTTTTACATTTTTGGTTCAAAATAATAATTTAAAAAATAAACTAAATGAAAAAGAATGACCTCCTGGAGCCCGACTTTGCTGTTTATGAATTAATTAAAGACATTTCTTCCATAATTTGATGCAAAAAAAGAAGAAGAAGAAGAAGAAACTGCTGCTAAATTCACCAGAATACAGGAAATTATTTGATGTGTTTCTTTCTGCTGTTTAAAAAATGAGTATTTGTTGGAATAATTTGCTGTTAAAGTGCAAATAATTACAAATATAGTCACAGATTTTCTTTTTAATTTACACATAAACCATCAAAGACAGGCCAGACGTGTAAATAACTATAAATGATCGTTTGCAACATTTGACTGTAATTCTAAAAACAAAACAAAACAGCCCCAGATCTAAAAACTAACCAGAGTGTCAGATGTTTTTGGGTATTTTTTTATAGAGGAAGTGACATTTTGTGTTGAACATGTCAGAGTTTTGTGGATGAGTTCACCTCTAACCTCNACGAAGCTTTTCACTACATTGTTCCAGAACGATGGAAAAAAGCAAACTCATAAAGTTTAAAACTGAACGTCTGATTAAATCTGTATTTCTTTTTCAGGTTTCTCCTTCGACAGAGATCCTCAGCTGTACTTCGACGACACCTGCGTGGTTCCTGAGAGGCTAGAAGGTGAGATTCAGGACGTTTGTGAGATAAAACTTCACTAATCCTGAAGGAAACTCGTTGCTCAGAAAAAACAGATAACGCAACATCAAAAATACAGTGAAGAAAAAGTCCAGCATGAAACTGAAATACAATAATGAGGCTAAAATAACACCAGAACAGTATGAAGTAATACTGGTGGTTCTACTGGACCAACCGGTACCACACAGTATAGAGTAATGCTGGCGGTTCTACTGGACCAACCGGTACCACATGATGGTGACGTGTTAGTGACCCACATGGGCGACAGCAGCGTCATCAGATGTCTGTAGAAGCGTCTCGGAGGTTCTCCGTCTCCTGCTTATCGGCTCATGCACTTCCTTTCCTTCTTGTCTCAGCTAAAGTGAAGCAGGAACCGGCGGTGTACCGGGACGGGCCTCCGTACCAGCGCCGCGGCTCGCTGCAGCTCTGGCAGTTCCTGGTCACGCTCCTGGACGACCCGGCCAACGGACACTTCATCGCCTGGACGGGCCGCGGCATGGAGTTCAAGCTGATCGAGCCTGAGGAGGTCGGTGCTGGGGGAGTTGCTCTTCTGTCCAGGTTTCTAAGATGCCAGTTCTGATCTGTCGGTTCTGTGTTTTCCTCTCAGGTGGCCCGTCGGTGGGGGATCCAGAAGAACCGGCCGGCGATGAACTACGACAAGCTGAGCCGCTCGCTGCGCTACTACTACGAGAAGGGCATCATGCAGAAGGTAAAGGCACGTCACGGCTTTTATTCTCTCCCCCTGCATGCTGGAACCGCCTCAGAACCAGGTCGGAACCAAACCGTAGCGACAGCAGCTTCAGTGTTTGTCTAAATTAGATTCAATTAGTGTAAAAGTGAAATCAGCCCGTAAGAACCAAACCTCAGTTCTGAAATTAACTAAAGACATTCAGTCAAAACGTACACAAACACTTGTGGGTGTAAAAAATACATCAGCTCTAAAAATCTACCAAATTACTTCATCAGAAAATAACTGAAAACATCTGGATTTTGAACTTTCAGATTCTTTAAGAGCCCCAGATAGTAACGCTGTGCTCCGTGTCTCCCTCAGGTGGCCGGTGAGCGCTACGTCTACAAGTTCGTGTGCGACCCCGAGGCCCTGTTCTCCATGGCCTTCCCCGACAACCAGCGGCCCAACCTGAAGGCCGACCCAGACAGCCTGCCGGGCCTGGATGACGACACCGTGCCGCTGACGCACTACGACGACGGCGCCCCCTACCTGCTGGAGGGCGGCGAGCAGTGCGCCGCCGGCCTGCCCTTCCCGGACGGATACGGGTACTGAGGCCCGCCCGGCCAACGCTGAACACTCCCAGAGTCTGTCCACGCCCGAACTTTAAACCTGGAACGGTTCCGATCAGTTCCTGCTGCCCGGAGAACCTAAAAACTCTGTCAGCTCCTGGCCAAGAATGAGAAGGAGACGAACCGGCGGACCGAGGCCGCGCCAGGAGATGCTGTCGCCATGGAGACCAAACAAAGCCACGCCCCCTCCACTTGGCGCCGGTTCTGATTCTGTGACAATCTGCTTTTGTTAAAACAATCTCGTTAAAATCCTGAACGCAGCACCGTTCTGTCGTTGCCTTTTTTGGGTTCTTCTCTCCCGTTTCCACGCCGTCACCAGATCCGTAACAAGGGCTTTAAAATCAGACACGGACCTCCAGACGCACGGCTTGCTCGCTTTTCTGTAGATACGAGTTCTGGTTTCGGACCCGGAGCTCTCAGGGTTCCGGCCGTCGCTGTGTAAATGTTCTGTAACGTTCTGCTTCCCTTTAGAGGCCGAGGAGCCGCCGGGTTGCGCTCGGACCTCCAGACCCAGTGTTCCGTAGACGTTCTCGTGTTTGTGCCGGGTTGTTCTGATGCTCCAGTATGGCCGGACGCATCGGGGCGCTGCATGAGCCAACAGAACCCGGCCGGACTCTCTGCATGGTGTAATCACTGACATATCGCTTTCTCCGGACAAAGAAGATGTTTGTGATTTTCTCTGCGTTTTATTTTCGTTGTCGTGTTCATTTTGTGGTTCTGAACGGGGCAAAGACTCATAAAGTATATATTTTTGCTATAAGGCTGCGTTTGTTCTGATTTTCTGTGTCGGCTGTATAGTTCTGCTCCGGTAGACCTTTGTAACGGACCGAGGAGCGAGGCGTCCGGTCCGCTCTGTACAGGCTTCGGTTCCCCTCCCGCCTCACAATGTGTTTCTTACACTGCTGACTTTCTGATCGTCTGTACTGGGTCCAATAAACGGTCCTGAACGCTTCGCCGGCTGCTGGTTTCATCATTTCCTGAGTCACGAGTGTGTGCTGACGGTTCTGGGTCAATCATTGAACGAGTCTGGTTTGACTTCTGACCTGCAAAAAACAAGAAACATCTGGTAGCAGGAAGAACGTCAGAGGAAATACAAAACTGTTCAAAGTCACAAAACTGGCAAAATTAACGGAAAATATCCATAAAATGACGACATTTTCAGCTGATTTTAAATACAGTAAAACACTATAAATAAATATTAAAAACAGTTCTCGTCAAAGCACTGATTTTATTTGGATTTCGGCCTGTTTTTTTTTGTTGTTGTTGTTGCTGTTTTTTTTTTTTACAGTTAACATGTAAATTAATGCTTTTAGATTTAAAGACATTTAAAAAAGAAGTTTGGACATTTAATCTGAAGAAGTAATGTTTCAGATTCAGATCATATTTTGAATCACGGTGGAGGGGTTTGAGTGTCCCTGTGATCCTGGGAGCTATGTTGTCTGGGGCATTAGCCCCTGGTAGGGTCTCCCAAGGCAAATTGGTTCTGGGGGAGGGACCAGACAAAGAGCGATTCAAAGATCCCTGATGCCATCTCGCCTGGATTAGGGAGACTGGGGCCCTCTCCTGGAGCCAGGCCTGGAGGAGGGGGAACTCACCTGGGAGCATCTGGTGGCTGAGCTTTGGGACCCTGTGGGGCTCAGTCAGGAACAGCCCGAAGAAGTAACACAGGGCCACTTCCCAGAGGGCCCACCACCCACAGGGCAGAAGATTGGGGTTGGGTTGGTCCTCTGCCAGAAACCGGTGGATTGGCACCTTCGTGTAGGGGAGGACCTGCTTCCTCAAACAAGGGAGTTTAAGTATCTTGGAATCTTGTTCATTAGTGATGGAAAAATGGAGCGTGAGTTGGACAGGCGGCTCGGTGCGGCGTCAGCAGAAATGCGAGCGCTGTACCGGACCGTCATGGTGAAGAGAGAGCTGAGCTGCAGGGCAAAGCTCTCGATCTACCAGTCCATCTACATCCCAACCCTCACCTATGGTCATGAGCTTTGGGTCGTGACCAAAAGAACGAGATCACGGATACAAGCGGCCGAAATGAGCTTCCTCTGCAGGGTGGCTGGGCTCAGCCTTAGAGATAGGATGAGGACCTCGGACATCTGGAGGGAGCTCAGAGTAGAGCCGCTGCTCCTTCGTGTCAAAAGGATCCAGTTGAGGTGGTTTGGACATCTGGTTCAGATGCCTCCAGGGAGGCTTCCTCTGGAGGTCTTCCGAACACGTCCACCTGGGAGGAGACCCCAGGGCAGAACCAGAACCCACTGGAGGGATTATATCTCTCAGCTGGCCTGGAAACGCCTTGGGATCCCCCAGGAAGAGCCGGAAAACGTCGCCGGTGGGAGGGAAGTCTGGAAGAACCTGCTCCACCTGCTGCCTCCACAACCTGACCTCGGATAGGCGGAAGAAAATGGATGGATGGATGGCTCATATTTTGGTGGCAGCATCTGTCGTTTGTACAATGTTAAAAAACAAACAAAAACTAAATTTACAACGTTTCCTTCGTAGTTAACAGATTTTTATGTCTTCCTGAAATTAAACAAAAATATTCAGAAGTTTACCAAATCAGACCCTAGATACCAATAAAATGTTCATTTTTAAAAAACATTTTAAAATGTATAAAAGGACTGTTAATGTACATTTTTCAAATTATTTGTGATTTTCTTTATTAAATATATTAAACTGTTCGAGTTTATTTAAATACAATAAAATAGTGGCGGTGAAAATGTTTTACAGTAAATCTGTAGTTTCACAGAATGATTCCTTCTTAGTTTTTGTTTATTTCTGAAATCCATGAAAACATCAATAAAATCACAAAGACAGATGAAGAACCACTTTATACGCTTTTTAAAGATGGTCTTTGACATAAAAACTGATTTGTTGTGATTTCACAAATAATTTAAATTTAACTTATATTTAAGTTTAATTCTATAAATATATTTCTAACATTTGATAGAATTAATCGTGTGTAAATTATTTTAAATTTGGAAAAGTACGGTTTTATTTATTTACGTACCGTTTTTTACACACAGCTCAGGTTTCATGAGTTCTGTCTTCAGGCGACTCTCGGCTGGATTTAATCATCTCGTCAGACGTTTGGTTAGAAACCAGTTTGTGTCTCCAGTTTCCAGCAGAAGAGTCTGATTGTTTTTCTGAGCAAAGAGAAGATTTCCAGCTGATATTTTCACCTTCAGCTCGTCTGTGATCGACTGCAGGTCAGTAGAGTCTCAACCTGAACAGCAGAAGAAGTCATTTAATGAATCAGTTTGTCAGATTCATTTAATTATATTAATATGGTCAGATTTTAGCTGTAACTTAACAAAACAGGCAAAATCTGTTAAATACCAGACAAATATTCAACTGTTTATAAATCCTACACACAAGATGTTTCTCTGACTTAACGTCTGCATGATAATATTTATTGTGGTCTACTTTGTGCGGCGGAAGCACACACAGCTGCTGTTGTCTGTGAAGCAGCAGCTGGCGGTTTCTCTGGCGTCTCGTGATGTTTGTTGAACTTTCCATCATCTGATCAGAGTCACTGGAGCCGAATCGGACTCATGAAGAGCCTCAGAGTTAAAACTGGTCCGAGTTCAGCCGACAGCAGCTTCAACAGCGACACGTTTAAACTCTGCTCCTTTATCCAGACAGCAAACTGCAAAGACGTAAAAAAAAAAAAACAGAATATTTCAGCAGCTCATAGGGAAAAAAATATATAATCTCATTAAAAAAACGTCAAGTAGATTTTTTAGCCTCGATTTTGCTTGGTTATTTGTTTTATTTTAATTTTTTTTTGTACTTTTTAATGTTTAATGAAGGTTATTGACATCTCTAAAAACAAATACATTTTCTACAATAATAATAATAATAATAGCAATAATAATAATAAACAATAATAATAACAACAACATTCTAGATGTCTTTCACATCTCTGTCAGAACCCTTCAGGAAGCTGCTCGGTTCTGCTCATGATAGTGGTTAGTGTTCTGGTTATCATTCTGGTTATTATTCTGGGTTTTAGTCGAGCAGTGATTCAGAACCACAGCAGAAGAAGTGAATCGTATTTAATCAACTGAACATCTGAGCGTTCACACCTCGGCTGTGAAAACACTCCCACAGAACTGATTTCAGATCAGAGGAAACAAAGCAGCGCTGTCACCCATCATTTCAATAATGAAGAACAAAAACCAGAGCGGACCTGCTCACAGCTCAGCCGGTCCAGAATCACAGCCAACAGCAGCTGGTCTCTGACAGCATCTAGCTGTAGAGTCACACTGTGTTGTCTTTAAAACTGCACAAGTTCTCATCATTTTACATTTTCTCTTTAAAGTTTAGTTCTTTTCTGTTGTTTTACAGATTTTTCTGTTTGGTTAAATTGCAAATAATGTCCAGTAAAATCTGGATTCTCACAAACATTCATTTGCACTTTTGCTATAAAATCATAGTTTTTACTGTATTAAAATCAGCTTAAAGGCCCGTTAACTAGCTATTTATATTTTTATAAAACAAAAAAATGGTAGTAAATTATAGATAATATAAAGTAAAATCACATTTTAAAANTTCTGATTTCTGCCTGTTTTTCGTTTCGTTCCTCCTGCTGAGACGAACCGTTAAAGAAAGAAAAACCATCAGACAGAATTCTGATCCAGAGCCAGTTCTGTTGATCAGGACTTCATTTAACATTAAACACGTTTCTGTTCATCAGGCAGTCAGAAGTAACAAGAACAAACACAGATCTGATCCAGTAAGGCGACCCAGATTCTTAGCTTTTACTAAACATGTTTATTAAAGCTCGGTTCTGAGCAGAAAGCTCCGGACCAAACCACCGTCTCTATGTTTCAGTGGGTTCAGTCCACAGACCAGGACGCTGAACTCCACCTTCACCCACAGCCCAGACGTGTGGTGCTCGTGTTTGTGCTTCGGGCCCTGGTTCTGTAGCCGTGGTCCGGTTTCATAACTGCTGGACAGAGTGTTCCCGCTGAACGCCGGGTTCCTCTCAGCCTGCAGCTTCACTGCTTTCTGTCTGGTTGTGGTGCTGGTCTGGTCGTGGGCGCCGCGTGGGAGTCGAGAGCTGAAGCTGTTGTTGTTCTTCCCTCTAACTGCTCTGAATGATCCCAGCAGGACCATGAAAGGCTCAGAACCACCAGGCTGGTTCTGATGCGCCCTGGTGGCACAGAGCAGCTCCGTCAGACCCTCTGGATTTCACACATGATGACGTCTGAGTTATGCAACGTGTCCCTGTGGCTGCTGCAGAGCAGAACCACGAGCAGGACGCCTGAACACGGCCCGATCCAGAAGCCACAGAACCACCTGTTGACCCGTTCTGATGCAGAGTTTGATTAAACTGGTGGAAACAAAGCTCAAAAAGCACATCAGGGGCCTCTTTCATTTAGTGTTTTCTCTGCTTGTGTAACAACTTCCTGCTTAAACTTTATTCTAATGTCTGTACGTTGTCAATAAAGTTAAGGAAATGAAAACAGCCTCCTGATCACATGGAGTTCATCCTCTGCTTGTTGTTAATCTGAACATTTCAAGCTGTTGTTTTTTAAGACGGGCTGTTTTGTAAATAATAATAAAAAAAGAAACAAAATTGGACCTGAGGTAATTAAAAAAATAAAAAATAAAACAAGCAAACAACAACAAAATAATGATCCTGAGCTTTTTCAGAAACTAAATGAAGCCTTTACATGTTTTGGGCTATTTTTAGGGGGAAAGCTGTAAAAAAAAAAAAAGAAAAAAGATCCTGGACAAACTTGTCAAGCAAAAAGTAATAATTTTTAATCCTGGGACAGATCTAAATAAAATAAAATAATACATAAATAAAGATCTGAGGCTGTTAAAAAACAAACAAATAAAAAAAACAA
>NW_007579506.1:152954-162094 GCF_000690725.1 Stegastes partitus | reverse complement strand
GTTAACCAGACTAACTAAACTTGATCTGAATGTTCAGTAGTTAACCAGACTAACTAAACTTGATCTGAATGTTAAGTAGTTAACCAGACTAACTAAACTCCGTGTGACTGTTTCTCCACCAGAGGACAGCAGGAGGTTCATCCTGGACAGGTGAGCTGCAGCAGCAGGTAAATCCTCTATCCCACCTGTTTACCTGGACCTGTGACTGAGGTCATGTCTGTTCTCAGGTCGGTGTTCGACCTGGTGGAAGCTCACCTGTGCCTGTCGCTGACCGACTCCCGGCTGCTCAGCTGGTACTGGACTCTGTCTCCGGAGGACAGGAGGATCATCCAGGGTGAGTCCACCTGGTCGACCGGCTCACATCAGCTGAACAGAACACCTGTTCAGGTTGCTGTAGAACCAGTTTTATTGCTGAGCAGGTTCTTGAATGAGGTTTGATGCAACATTAGATGAGAGGGAAGTTTTAATGAAGGATAAAAGACTGAAGAGCAAATGCTGCAGGTCAGACAGACAGAAGCTCCGGATACAAGAACGTTCATCTGCAGCTGTTCTGATGATGAATTCATCATTTCAGCAGCTTTAAAGTGTCAAACATTGGCTGGTTTTAGGTTTTAAATGTGAGCTTTTGCAGCTTTTCTTTGTCTTGTGTGATGGATTGTGTTTCAGGGTGTGAAGTTCACCAAATAACTGATCGATGGAGAAGCTAATCGGTGGATTGATGAACTAGACGCAGCACAAATACAATCAGCAGGGATATTTATTCTCAGTTAGACTCTGGGTCATTTTAAAATATCAAACATTTGTGGTTCTGTTTTTTTTTAACATTTGTTTTAAAGATGAAAACAGGTTCAGTCGCCATCAGACCTCATCAGTGTTTCACCAAATCTCTGCTCTCAGACCACAAATGATCCCAAACAAAGCCTGAAAATTAGAAACGTACCTTCTCGATGTCCTGTCAGTCATCAGCCCTGTGATCGGGTCAGAACACGCTAATACAAGACCGACGTGAAGACTGAGACCCTGGTTAACTTCTTCTTTGTGGCCCATTATCATATACAGTGATACAATGGGAGCACGTTTTATTTTCTGACGTGTTTGATCTCTTTTGTAGACGGAGGAGGTTTCCAGCAGTTCCTGCAGAGACATCCTGCCTTAGAGCTGTCCAAGCATCACGTCTACATCAAGTGTAAGTCCGGTTCACACCTTTAACGCTTCAGCAGCTGTGCACAGACTGAACAGGGACCGTTTTGTGTTTTCAGACAGCGATGGAAGCAGCAGACCTGCTCAGCCGACCGCGACCTCCACCCAGTACGACTGAGTTTACGCCAGATGAGTTTAAAGTTGTGTTATTTGAGTGATTTGTTGGTGAGACTTTTGTTTTGTTCTCAGGTCTGTGAGGGCGGGAGCGACGATGTGCAGGAGTGGTAACTATCTCATAAAACTTGTTGGATTCTAAAATCGTTGTTCAGATCAGTGTGACGTCATTCGTGGTGGTTTTGATGGTGAGCAGCTTCAGTATTCCACAAATAACGGGAGCTTCATCCACTGTCTTTAGGCCTGAGAGGCCTGTTGTGGCCGTTTTTGCAGACTTTGAGTTTTGTCTTTGTACACCAGATAGAAACGTGTTCACCGCGCCCACGTTTGGTGTCTTTTTATTCAGCACAGCGTCACCGATATGATCTGACTGTTATTGTTTCACTTTAACCAACTATATGAACATTTTGGGCTCAAAAACACACAAAAAAATACAAAATCCAATTTTAAAAAATACGTTATTGCAATAAAAACCTGCTTAATTTTGAAGGTTGGAAATGTGACCACAGGTTTCAGATATAAACATGAAAAGATAGATTTGATGTAAAGTCAAACTAAATACAAACATATACAGCTACATAGGGGCAGGTGAGGCTTTCTGTCTGTTTTTATCGATGCCACTCCGGAAAACTGTTTGTGTCCAGAATGAGGCCACATCAGGAGCTGCACTTCAGGGACTTTCTTTCACTTTCATTTTGTAAAACAACAAAAAATGAAACAAATGTTGATAGAAATGCAGTGCCCCTATTTCATTTTCCACCCATCCATTATCTATACGCCGCTTAATCCTCATTAGGGTCGCGGGGGGGCTGGAGCCTATCCCAGCCGACTTAGGGCGAAGGCAGGAGACACCTTGGACAGGTCGCCAGTCCATCGCAGATAATTCATTTTACGTGTGTTTTTTTCACGCATGTTCATAACATCATATCTCAGGTTTTACGTGGTCTATCGACATAAAACACAGTTTTTTCTGCCGTGACGTCTTGAAAATGTCATATGATTGTATCACGCCAGCGTGACGGCGGCCCTCTGAGGGTTAAAATAACCCACTAGCAGCACTGAGTGACTTGGACCGCTCTGAGCAAAGGAGACTGAACTGAACTTTGCTTGTTGTCAGACACGCCTCGCACACATCTGGAGCTGGAGATGTTTCCCAGTGATCTAACTCTGCTGAATGAAGGACATCTCTGTGACGAGTTCTGCCGCAACGACCAGCCGGTTCACCTTCAGGAGAGCTTCCATCTGACCTCCAGCAGCCCCGTCACAGAGAGTCTGCAGACGGTCCACAGAGTGAGAAGTTCTGTTCTCTGGAGTCTGGCGTGGAAATGGGTTGGGTTTTGTGTCTGAAGGATAAATGCAGGGTTTGTGTTCCAGCTGAGCAGCAGTGCAGCTGTGTGCAGAGATCCTTCGGTGCTGGCTGGATTCACTCTGGACCTGGAGATGGACCGATGCAGACACAGGTCAGCCATCAGAAGCCACATTTCAGTGACGCAGAACCACAGCGGTCCCGGTGCTGAAGTCGGTCCATCACAGTGAGTACACGTTCCAGCCGAACACAGGATTACCTCCACTGGTAAAGGTGTTTAATACAAATTATGTTATATTATACAAATTATTTCCCCAAGTCTTTTAATAAGTCTATGAAACAACCAAAATACTGAATTGCTTTTATGAGAAGAGTCAGAGAAGATTACAAGTTCTGGGAGTCATTAGAAACTCTAGACTGAATGATAAACGTGGTCTAAACCGTGCACATCTCACGTCTTTATAAATATACTGTTTTGAAAAATACCACATTAATTAATCAGTTTGTAAACTGGAAGCAGCCTCTGACTCAGCATGTAGGAGTTCAGCTACTTATCTGACCTGTTCACCTGCACATGTGACGTTTCTTTCTGCTGCTTCTGGACGTCACTTTGGTTCTTTCACACGTTTCACCTTCATCCAAGAAGCTTGACTTCAAGTTAGAGCTGAGGAAGAAGGTGAAACGTCCCCCTGAACCAAAACCAAGTCCAGTTATCTTCTGCAGAGACCCGTATGCCTGAGAACCAGACAGATCCTGATAGGTTTCAAAATTAGGAACCTTTTCTAGTCACATCAGCAGCTGTACTGGAGAAATTAAGGAAACAATATCTTGTTTATCTCTGCAAAGTTAATCAACTCAGCTTCTGTTCTTTTAGCCTTTTGAATAAAGAGCGACGACACAATCAACACACTGGCGATAAATCTGGTTATAAAATGAAAACATTCTGGAGCAGACTCAGTGAACTCAGTGTTTCCTGTTGCAGCTCAGACTGGCCAACAGCCCATAAGGAACCTTCTGACTTCAGCAGTGACAGAATCAGGACGGACGCTTCAGAACACAGCGACGTGAACGTGGTCCGGTCAGAGCAGCTGCAGCAGACCAGCAGCTGTTCAGAGGAGAACACCAGAAAGGACGGACGTCAGGGGTTCCTGCTGCAGGGGGAAGAGCTCCCCGGTGGTGAAGATCAGGCCCACGCCGTCCACAGCATCATGGAGGACGACCTGAGCATCCTCCTCTGTGCAGCCAACAGCGACGCTCTGAAGTCCGACCAGCCTCCCGTCGGTGGCGACGCCTCGGAGGAGTTCAGCTGCCCTCCCTCCTGTGACGCTGAGCTGCTGCCGAGCTCGTCAACCTTCACTCAAACCAACGGCCCAGAAACAGCCGACAAGAACGTCATCACTGAAGTCCACATGGCGGATCTGGACTATCTGGCTGAGGTAAGACTGGAAACCCGACAGCTATCACTGCTGGAGGCTGCAGGAAAACCTTTAAAGAACCACTTTAATGTTTCAGGAGTTCATCAAACTCAAGACGTCTCAAGGGCTGAAAGAGCAAAAAGAGAGAATGAAAAGGTAATGCAACGGATAGTTAACTGGCTCATATCTGTTCCCACTGCTGCAGCTAAACGGCTGATAGGTGTCATTTCCTCCAGGAAACCGTGTGACTGTACTGAGCGTGCTCAGAAGGCCGCGCTGAGCCTCTTGGAGCTGCAGTACAACATGTGCAAGCTGCACTGCTGGAGACTCTACTGCCCTTCTGCTGAGGAAAACCAGCTCAGCTCAGCGTAATCACCACATTTGATCTCCGTCAGCATCCGACTCACTCTGAGCCGTCTGTAACGTCTGACTGTCGTCTCCTGCAGGGACAAAGGTCCTCCTGCAAACATCTCAGGTGTTCTGGAGAAGCTGGACTCTGACTATAAGGCCATGAGGTGCGAGATCCTGGCTGGAGTTCCTCTGGAGCAGCTGAAGCCTCTGCCTGTGGACTCTGACAAGATCATCCCCGGAGCCAGTTACAGCCCTGCACAGGTGAGCACACCTGCCGACCAGACGCTGCAGCAGTTAGTCAGTTTACAGCTGTGGACGCTCAAAGTTTGTGTCGAGACTCTGCTGCTCCGTGAGTTAAACTCTGGGATGATCGGTTTATTTTCCCTTGATATTGATCATTTGGCTCGAACCAGAACCAGCTCGGTGGTTAGCATCGTTACCTCACAGCTAGAAGGTCGCTGGTTCACGTCCCGGTGAGGACACCTGGGATCTTTCTGCGTGGAGTCTCCATGTTCTCCCCGTGCAGCGTGGGTTCTCTCCGGGTTCTCCGGCTTCCTCCCACACAGTCCAGAAACATGCTGAGGTTAATTGGTGATTGTAAATTGTCCGTAGGTGTGAATGTGAGTGTGCTTGGTTGTCTGTCTCTAAGTGTAGCCCTGTGATAGACTGGTTACCTGTCCAGGTGAACCAGCTGGGATAGACTCCAGCCCCCCATGACCCTGGTGAGGATTAAGGTGTAGAGATGATGGATTGATGGAACAACAGGAGCAGAACCTGCAGCATCAGCAGTCAGAGAACGTCTTTCCTTTAGTAGAACACCTGGCTGGTTCCTACTGACAACACTGAGGCCTCATTGGCTCCTGCAGTGTGGGTTTGGATCTATCTTCTGTATCACTGCTCAGCTACAGTTTGAGATGAGGGTGTCTTTTCACTTTTAAAAGAGCCAAGACTTCCAACCAATAGGATCATTTCAAACACACAAAGAGCAACACCTGGAGATAAACCACTGGGCTGCTGCTTCCACCTGGAGCTTCTCTCCTGCTCTCTGTGCTCACATCATTTTAATATCAGCTGAAGTCACAACAAGCTGCTCTCACCTCCACATGTCTGTTTGTTTTGTCAGACAGCAGAACCAGGATGAAACAGCAACACGTTGCTCATAAAACACGAGTTAAAGACGACGTTGTGCTCTGAGTTCAGCTGTTTTCATAAAGTTTAAAGCTACAAGTAAATAGAAAACGAGTGTCTTTAGCTGCTCTGAGCTGTAAAATGTCTCCTGAGCAGGTTTAACAGAGACTCTGATGTCTTTCGGAGCTGCTGCTGCTGGAGTTTCCACTTTCCCTGTAACATGTGAACCTCTGTGTGGCTGCTTCATCACGATGACGTGCAGTCTGTCAACATAAAACGAATCCAAAGGGAATGTCATGTTGCATTGTTGGAGGACAGTAACCCTTTAAACTGGTTGACTGGTGGGTAAAGTAGGTGCAGCCCTGGTCAGACATGGATTGCTTTATTTTAACCACTGTTCTAAGTCATCTGACTGTGTCTGGTCCCTGTTTAGGTCGTTGGTGATGTGTTGGGAACGGCGTCTTCCTGGTATGTCAACACTAAAACACTCAGGTTTGTTATGAGACGAGGCCTCTGACCTCCAGCTGCTGTAACGTTTGTCTCTGATCTCAGGACGTCTGAGGAACCTGAGCAGCTTCCCACAGCAGCAGGACGCAGCACAAGTCGTAATGGTGAAAACAGAAACAGCAGCCAGGTACGCTGAACACCACAGAACTGCTGACTCGTTCGTTAGTTCAAACACTTTAACCGACAGGGAAGAAGGCGAAGGAGACGAGGTCAATGAAAAACAGAATTATTTTCGTGCTTTACATCCGTTGATGTTCATCTGTTCCTCTTCATGTAAGCGAGCAGATTATATGTCATGTGATTAATCGATACTGATGGTCGGGACGCTGCTCAAACTTTACTCTCAGCTTGTTCAGAGGAAAGAAAAGCAGGTCAAGAAGAAAAGCGGCAAAGCAGGAAGAGCTGCAGCTCTGATGCTGCGGGACAGAAGTGACCTCCACGACGACAAGCAGGAAGGAAAGCAGACGGGTGAGAAGGATCCTTGTAGGACATTTATAAACCCCACAGAGTCGATAAGCTGCCATGTTAGCGCTTCTCTATCAGCACGCTTACTGAACATTGCTCAAGGTGGAGCTTTTAATTCAGATATCGTATAAGGAAGCATTTTACTGAGTGAGTAAAACCTGCGACACTAACGTCACCACAACAGAAGGGTCCAAAATATCAATAAACTGAAAAATATTTGAAAAAGACAGAAAAATATTTGTAAAAATGTCCCAGATTTACCCCAAAATATGAATTATATCTCCAAAAATATCAGTAAATGTGAAGAAAATCGCACACAGATGTTTTTAAATGTCAGAAGTTCTTTGAC
Organism: Stegastes partitus; assembly: GCF_000690725.1. Classification (NCBI taxonomy): domain Eukaryota; kingdom Metazoa; phylum Chordata; class Actinopteri; family Pomacentridae; genus Stegastes; species Stegastes partitus. The sequence goes on along the minus strand of NW_007579506.1, from coordinate 155,259 downwards.
TCATCACCGCAGCATTAGTTAGTTTATTAGTTTTTTAATTAGTTAGGTCAGAGACCGTGCATTTTTACACAGAGAACATCTGATGTATTGCATATAGACTGTATAGCATTAAGCTAATTTTCTACTCCTGTCCCTGGTTTCAGTAAAATGGACAAAGGACCAAAAACACCAACAGAAACAGCACAGACACCATCAGAAACTTCTAACCCCCCACCCGCCCATCCACACATAGCTACTCCATCCATCCATTTTCTGTACACCGCTTAACCCTCACTAGGGTCATGGGGGGCTGGAGCCTATCCCAGCTGACTCAGGGTGAAGGCAGGTTCACCTGGACAGGTAACCAGTCTATCACAGGGCTACACTTAGAGACAGACAACCAAGCACACTCACATTCACACCTACGGACAATTTACAATCACCAATTAACCTCAACATGTTTTTGGACTGTGTGGGAGGAAGCCGGAGAACCCGGAGAGAACCCACGCTGCACGTGGAGAACATGCAGAAAGATTCCGGTGCCCCCACCGGGACGCGAACCGGCAACCTTCTTGCTGCGAGGCAACAGTGCTACCAACTGCACCACCTTGCAGCCCCATTCTGCTACTCAAGACTTTTAATTTATTTAGACTACATATGAGAAAATAAAACTCATTCTGTTCTTAACTTGTTGAGATTTTCTCTTACGGGACCGATGAGCAGCATCAGTAGGACTGGTGTTGCCGTTAAAACACCATCCCGACTCCCGATGGTTACCAGAGAAGCAGCTGATTCTTTATTCTGCTCCCACAAGGTGGCTGCTGGTCTCCCGGGGGTCCGTTCACGAAACAACATTAAAAATACGTCGATTTAAAACCACAGAGTATCAGTGAGACGACATCATTTAATATCAACCCAAAGTTAAGACAAGAAAAGTTTTGAAAAAAAGTCAAAAATTGTCACAGACTCACACACAAAACAAAAAGCTCCAGAAGTGCCGTAACAAAGCAAATTACTGATTAAATCCCAGACGTTGTGTTTGTGGACAGCAGCTGTCAGCGACGATTCGAGCAGAGGCGAGCTGTGGTTCGATGCCGAGGAGCATCTGGAGCTTCCTGAGGCCGGACAGAACCTCACAGCCGACGGTAGGCTTCGATAGAACCACACAGCTGCTGATGTGGAGACTGAGACTGACCCTGGATTTGTTTTAGAGTCCGTCCCAGAGGAGGCTGAAGGCCCACCGCTGTGTGTTTCCAACCCGCCCAGCGGCGTGACGGAGGTCAGTCTGGACGTTTACGACCGTTTCTGTCAGTGTTAATGTGTTGCACAGCGCGGTGACGGCCAGCAGGGGGCAGCACAGGCCTGACCTGAACCTTGTCTTTGTCAGGGGGACGGGATGCTGCTGAAGGAATACGAGGCCTCCAGAGTCGGACTTTCTGCTCTGAGGGATGATCAGAGGTGAGAAACTGCTCCGTGCGCACATTACTGCCCTCCAGCTGTCAGATTCATACGTCGGTTCATTAAACGGTCACATGTCGGACGAGGTTACGGCTCACTTTGTCTGAAGCCTTTTTTATTATTTGGCTTCAGAATCAAACTTTTCATTCAAGTTCTAACATCAAAATGGCAGTTTTTCTAATCCAGCAGTGAAAAGCAGAAAAGTACACGAGACTCTGAGGTACTTGTACTTTGACTGTTTTCCCGGCACGACGTTTATCTGACGGCTTTTTGACGCGCTGGATACTTTAACAAGCTTTTAAGCTCATCACACAGCTACAGGTTGAACATTAGTGGCTTCACAGTTCAGATGTCTGAGCTAGCAGCCACCAAACAGCGGTTCTTCTCTCTAAATGGGTCGTATTTTAATAAATGTTCCAGTGATCTAATATCTTCATGAAAAGTCAAAGATCAGAGAAAACCTGAAAACAGAACTTAGTTTTTTCTTCTTTCCTCGTCCATTAATCATGTTTGGAGCCTCGGATTCTTCTGCTGTTCCTGAAGATTAACCTGTAAAGTAAAGTAGCTCCAACAGCAACCTGCTGATGAACGATATGCTGAAACATATCCATGAAATGTCCAAAAAACAATAACGTCTTCCACAAATATTAAAGACTAATGGATTAAGTTGTATTAAACATACAGAATAAACTGCCCCCAAAACATCACATAACTTTTTTTTTTTTAAATGTCAACAAATGCGACGGAAATGGCTCCAAAATCTTTTTAAAATTTCTGAAAAAAATATTTAAAAGGTATTGAAAATAGTAAAGTATTCAAGATTGTAAATAGAAGATCTGAAAACAGGAGTAAGCTGTTCCACAAATAT
>NW_007579506.1:146346-151569 GCF_000690725.1 Stegastes partitus | reverse complement strand
AGGAGACTAGTGAAGGAGGCCACCAAGACTCCTATGACTCCTCTGAATAGTTAACATATTATTCTGTGGTCTCTCCTCTTTGTTTTAACTTTTTATTCTTATTTGATTGTCTTTTGTTCTCATCTCTCAGTGATTTTGTGTTTTAAAGGCTGCACTTTGGCTCAACTCTTGTTTTCATGTCATGTTCTTGAAGAACCACTGACTTGGACCTGACTCTGTGACCTGTATGGGGTACATTCATCATCCTGGAACCTCAGCATGTTTTAATGGTGGATCATTTCCTCCTTGCTTGATGAGAACCTGTTCTCTCTGCAGCCTCCTGGTGGCTGCAGCATCAGGAGCAGGAAGCTGGTGTTCGTCTCGCCCTCGGCTGGAGGAACCCAGCACTAAGGCACCATGGCCAGCTTCGACACCCTGATGGCCGAGCCGCTGCAGCGCCACCCGGAGGATCGTGGATGCTCTGGTGGAGCTGAGGATGAGGTATCCGGGCGTCCTGACCGGCCTCCCTCTGCAGACCATCAGGGAGATGACCTCCAGGCCAGATGCTGCCTCACGGCCTCATAGAGCTTCAACATGTCTGCTGTTACCTGAGATCTGTTGGCAGTGATTAGTTAGAGAAGCATCACAGCCCCTTAGTTCTTCTTTACAGCCCGAGTGTTTCAGAGGGAGGCAGCAGCTCAGCTCTGCCATGTTGTCTGAGTTTGTTCCAGGTAGCAGCAGGTTGTTTCTGGGTCTTTAAAAGTTGTTTCTATGATTCAGAAGGAGCCTCTTCTGCCTTTTGTTTGGCTCCTTGATTAAAGACAGTTTTCCAGAAAAATGTTAAATGTTGGCTTTAGTTACGTATCAGGAGCCTTGTTTGTGTTTTTGTCCTGACTCAATAAAGAGGACGTCCGCCTGCAGATGTTCTGATCCTCAGCTGTGTCGTGCTTTAATCAATCCCAGGAGCCTTTTTTCATAATGAAATGAAATGAAAAATACTTTATTTATTATTATTATTTATTAATGAGTTTACCACATAAACCAGGTTTAGTTCAGTTAGTCTGACTTACTTTCTGTAACTTCGGTTCTACAAAGACAATTGAATGCAGGTGAAATGCAGTTACTCCCAAAATGTAACTGAGCTAGTCCAGGGCAGGCTAACTGACAAGCTAACTGTCAGACTTACTGAAAGGCTAATTGTCAAGCTAACTTTCATACTGTCAGAATAACTGTAAGGCTAACTCTAAGGCTAATTATCAGACTGCCAAGCTAACTGTCAGACTTACTGAAAGGCTAACTGTCAGAATAACTGTAAGGCTAATTATCAGACTGTCAAGCTAACTGTCAGAATAGCTGTAAGTCTAGTTGTAAGGCTAATTTTCAGGCTAACTGAAATGCTAACTCTAAGGCTACTTGTCAGGCTAACTATAAGGCTGATTGTCGAGCTAGCTGTCAAGCTAATTATAAGGCTAATTGTCAAGCTAACTTTCATACTGTCAGGCTAACTGTCAGAATAAGAGTAATTGTAAGGCTAATTGTTAGGCTAAGTGTCAATCTGTGAGCCTGTCAGGCTAATTGTACAGCTAACTATCAGACTAATTGTCAAGCTAACTATAAGGGTAATTGTCAAGCTACCTGTAAATCTAGTTGTAAGGCTAACTATCAAGCTAATTGTCAATCTGTGAAACAATTGTCAGGCTAATAGTCAAGCTAACTATCAGACTGTTAGGCTAACTGTCAGACTAAATATCAGGCTAACTTTCAGGCTAAGAGTTCTGACAGTAAACCTGAGACCTTCCACTGGTTCTCTGGTGTGCTGCTCCATTATTCGCCTTTATAAACCAGAATCAGTCCAAAAATGGGAGTTTACAGAAAATCAGCTTCAATAATAGAATAGAAATACTTCATCACAGACCTGGGAAATTACTGACATTATTATTATTAAATGGCTAAAATAAATTAGGCAACAATAAAGGAGATTTAGACGTCAGTGAGGGTTCAGTGAACATGAGGTGATGTGAAATGTTTTACTGTTATGAGGATGATGATAGAATATATTGACCTGGAATGTGTCTGAATCCATAAAACTGACTCCTGGAGTTTTTACACTTACAACAATAATAATAATTTAATCACTTTTAATGACAGACTTGATTCCTTTAGAAGTCTGTCTGAAACATGTCTTTGGTCACAATCAGTTCCAGGAAATGTTGAAGTTTCACATTCAGCCTCAGACATGAGTTCATCTGAACATTGTGACAGTTTGATGCTGATTTATTTATCATTTATTTATTTTGTCACATGAATTCCTCTTTAAGCTTTAGTTAGAGGAGCTGAACCAGGTGTAGATCTGATTCAGACCCCAGACGTGATGCCCACTGAGCTGCTGAGCCCTGTGTCTGCGGCTGCCGGCCCAGACCCGCCGCTAGGTGTCCGTCCAGCCCGGCCCGTTGGGCTCCGGTCGGCGCCAGCAGCTCCAGCAGGCGGCGGAAGGGTTAAAGTAATCCCTGCCGGGGAGGAGGCGGAGATTCCAGCTGGGACTCAACCGGACCAACCGACGGAGCAGCACTCCAACCTGAGACGGAAAATTCACTTTGTTGCGTTCCAGTTTGCGCTCATCTTTGCGGCCGCTTTCCGGCTCCGGTTCGTCTTTGCGCACAGTTCGGACCGAGACGCGCCTTCACGGCCCCGACGGAGGAGTCGCGGCTCCGCTGTCAGCGATGGGAGCAGCAGTGAGGGAGGCTGCAGAGGCGAAGTCGAGCTGAAGGATCAACAGGACGCTGCTTTCTGTGTGCACACGTCAAGACAATGGAGAGCCGCCGCCGCTGTCGCCCCGAGCCGCCCGTCCGCGCCGCGGAGCCGCGCACCGGAGCGGCCGCGTCCGTCTGAGCGCCCCGTTCTGCCGCGGTCGGAGCGACGAGGGCTCCGATGGGAGAGTAGAACCCGTTGGTGTGTGCACAGTAGAACCGACAGGAACCAGGGATTCGACTCGTAAACACGCACAGTGACACCATGTGGAGCGCGGCGCCGTGGACGCGCACAGCGGCTCTGTGCTGCTGCGTCCTGCTGCAGACGTTGGTGCACAGCGCCGGAGGTAAGAGTCCGTCAGCGGCGGGCAAACCCTCACCTCACATCAGGTCAGATCAGATCAGAGCTGCTGCACACCCAACCACATGGAGGCGAGTGGACGGGTTCTGGGGCAGGGATGGTCCAACCAGAACCAGAACAGTCCACATGTGTCGAGCCAGAGTGTCTGAATCCAGATGCTCACAGCTGCTCAGTTCATCCAAGGAAAACGACAAATCACACCTAAAATCGTCTGTTTTTAAAACGACAGACTGAATATGGAAGTCTGAGTGATGTCACAGCTGTTACTGTCATCATTATTATTATTATTATTATTAGAGCTGCAACGATTAATCGATTATTATCATCTGTTTTCAGAATCATAAATCAGTTTAAGTCATTTTTTGGAGGAGAAAAACGTCCAAATTGTCTGATTCCAGCTTCTTAAAATGACATATGTTCCAGTATCTGTGCTGCTTGTAGATGATGTAACATAAATATAATAAAAATGAGTAAATTAATACCAGTGTAGTGTTCATGAGAAAAAACAGACGGACTGGATCAAAATATGTGAATATGACAGTAAACTGAATGTCTATGGACACATTTCAGAAGCTGTGATCACAGAGTTCAGACTGTTTCATTAAAAGATACGAGTCTAATCGATGATTGAAGCAGCTGAACAGCTTCACTGCTGGATCTGCTGCATCAACGCTTTGTCACTTGTGCAGGTGAGAGTCTGTCGGATTCCCTCCAATGCAACAGTCTGAAAAAGAAAAATAGGCTAAAAAGGAAAGATAAAAGTGAGTGAAGCTGTTTTCAACGGTTTAATTTAACCTCAGCTGTCCTGATGATCGATTAATGAGAAATATCTTTAATAAAACGGTCCAAATTCTGTGATTGCAGCTTCTTAAATGTGAATATTTTGCCCAAAGATATTCAGTTCTTATAGTTTCATATTTGTACTTATTTTTTGGTCAAGTCTGTCTTTCCAGGAATAAAAAGGTTGTATTATTTTAACTGTTAATATTATGTCTTGTAACTAGTAAAGATACTAGAAAATATTCAATTTTAAGAAGCTGGAATCAGAGAATTTTGAGTTTTTTTTTCTTTAAAAAATGACTCAAATGGATGAACAGATGTTTACTGATGGTTGCAGCTCAAATAATAATCTGTATTTAAGTCACAAAGTGCATTTAAAGGCAGTAACGTCAGACAGACAGTCAGAAAAAATCATCAGTCATCAACACAGTCTGCTGTATAAAAACCAACAGGAAGGTCGAGCGATTTATTAACGAAATGCAGAAGTTCATCAGCGAGTCTCTTCTCTTCGGCCTCCGCAGCAGCAGCCGACTGACCGTCAGCTTCTGGTTTATTTCTCTGATTTAACTCAAAGACGTTTTCTCCTCCAGTTTGCTTTGTTCGGTTTGTTTTGTCAAATCCCCAAAATTCTGTTAATAATAAATCCGTTTATCCGACAAAGAACTCCTGGTTTAACTCAGGTTGCTCAGGATTTAGTTATGGAGTGATTCATGAGAGAACATCGGAGGAAAACCTGGAAAATAATCAGACATTTATCTGTAATCGGGGATCGACTGATTGGATTATCTTATATATTATATATTTTGGTCACTCTGAGTTCATCTGATCGCTGATAAATCTTGAAAATTCTCTTTTAATTAAACACATAAAGTTTCTGTTTTTCTAAATGTTGACACCAGAATTTTATTTTTGTCTCCAACATCCGTATCGGTTCCACGTATCCTCGACCCCTAATGATCCGTCTCGGTCGACGTGTCCCGAGTCTAATCTCCTCCTGCGTCTCCTCTCAGGTCTCAACATGTGCATGAGCGGCAGCGCTACTTCCTGCGAGGAATGTCTGCAGATCCACCCGAGCTGCGCCTGGTGCGCACAGGAGGTAAAGTAACACAGAGTATTAATGCAATAATGTACCGGGTCGGCGTGTGTTTGGTGTCTGAGCAGGTTCCTCTGAGGTGAAGCCGTTCTCTGTCGACACTTTTAAGCTTCCAGCTCAAAGGCTGCAGCAGAAGGTGAACAAGATGGAGAAGTTCATCCAGGCTCCTGAAGGAGAAGAAACTAATGTAGAAGCTTTTGTAGTGAACAGACGGTTAAGAATTAATGTTCACTGGACGTTATATCTACAGTCATGAACTAAAG
>NW_007579506.1:142661-145417 GCF_000690725.1 Stegastes partitus | reverse complement strand
GTCAGTGTTCCAGACCATATAAGAATCTAAAGAGTCCAAAGACTAAAAGCCTTTCATAGACGTAAACACATCTTCAGAGGTCGACTTCTGACCCCTCGTGCAACCGTTGCACAGACATGCTAAGCTCGTTGGAGTTCACATGAAACAGTAATCCCAGCAACAGAACGAGCACAACCACTAGATGAACAGATAGAATTAAACATAAGGCGCTGGGTGTGTTTCCATGCCGGCTTCGTTCAGCCTGTTGCTCTCCGTCTTCAGGACTTCGGCAGAGGATGGACGTCGCGCTGTGACTTCTTTACAAACCTGCTGAAGAGAGGCTGCGAGAACCGCTTCGTCGAGTTCCCCAGCAGCAGGACCTCCATCCTGGAGAGCCGGCCCCTGAGCTCCAAGGGCTCTGGGTCGGCCCAGTACGACGTGGTCCAGATCATGCCTCAGAAGATCTCCCTGAGCTTGCGGCCAGGTAAGAGTCCGTCAGAGCGCCGGCCGGCGGAGGCTGCTGCAGCACAGCTAACACGTGTTCCCCGCAGGAGGCCAGACGTGGTTCGGGCTGCAGGTCCGGCAGGTGGAGGACTACCCGGTGGACCTGTACTACCTGATGGACCTGTCTCTGTCCATGAAGGACGACCTGGACACCATCCGGAACCTGGGCACCAAGCTGGCCCAGGAGATGGGGAAGCTCACCAGCAACTTCCGGCTGGGCTTCGGCTCCTTCGTGGACAAGAACATGTCGCCGTTCTCCTACACGGCAGAGAAGTACCAGGAGAACCCCTGCAACGGGTGGGTGGAGCTGTTCTTTATGGCTTTTATTAATAACGACACCATGAAGACGACTGGGTTTTACCCTCTGAACGACTAAACCTGCCAGTCGGTTGATGAGGCTCGCTGTTATTTTTAAAAATCATCAAAATTACAATTTGTCAGAGAACTAATCATCTATGACGTGCAGTTCATTCTGGAAATTAACCAGAATGAGCTCAGAACCGTGATATTTCATCAAAATGACTTAATTCAAGGTGTCTTATTTCCAAAACCATCAGAAACAAACTGTTTGCTTTCACCAGATTTTGTAAAAAGCTAAAAACTGTGGAACCAACACCGACTGTCATGGAAGAGTCTTCGGCTGAGCTGCAGGCGGTGTTTCAGAGAGCAGAGAGGAGACGAGAGTTGATGTAAATAGTTAAATATTCACTATTTTATTCCAGTATCGGTAACATCCAGGCACACTGACAGACCTGCTGGACGTGATGCTGTCAGGTGTCTCCAAAACAAGTAGTCAAAGAAATTCAGCTTTGGTTTTTCTTCTCTGTGGTCTCCATCGTTCTGCTGACAGAAGACGTCTCTGAGTTCTCTCTCCTCCTCCTTCATGTTCTGGTTCCACAGAGCTGCAGGACTTTAGTGGAACATGAAGCTCAGTGAAGGAACAGAGACGGAAACTGCTCAGAGTTCAGAAGGTTAAATGGGACATTTTAAAACGTCCAACAAAATCCACGTCAAACAGAGAAAATCGGTGTTCAGTGATGTTAAACGAGCTCTGTGCAGATTAGAATGTGAGAAATGAATCTGTTGAACTGCAGCAGAAGAACATTTCTCACACGTCAGGACTGATTCTGGTGTTCTGGCCACCGTCAGAGAACCGACTAAGTCTGGAGCTGAACTCGACTTAATCCTGCTGGCTTAGCAAACGTTCACATCGAGGACTTTAAACTACAGATGAGTGAATGTGTGACGGGAGCAGCTTGGATTGAGCTGTGATGATGATTTCACCGTCGGCTGGATGTGAGGTGGAGCCCGGCAGCTTTGAGGGGAAATCCTGACTTAATAATTTAACCTGAGCCTATTTCTGCCCGTTCATGAATCATGCAGACTGCAGTGAGGTTCGACAGAGCGGCGGCCGAGCAGCTGAGGCTGACAGCGTGGTGCTGTTTGCCCCGAAGGTGAGGCTCCCCCACCATCACGCATCACTTCCCTTCTGGGTCAGATCCGGCCCAGAACAGCGGAGCGTGTCGGGATAATGAAGGATAGATGACAGCGCGTTGACCTCGGCTGCCTTCGGTCGCTGCTCAGCCTGTTTCATGAACGTCCACATCAGCAGCGACTGGTTTTACCTTTGAGACGGTTTAAACGAACCACCGGGACTCACCGCTCCATCGTTAAGCCTCTGGACTCACTCAGCTCATTTGTTTCTACAGTATAAAGTCCTGCACATCATTTATGATAATCCTTCTTAAAGCAGCAGGATTAGGCTGATTGTAGTTCCTGGTTTTGTCAGTTCTGAATCCTACATTATAAACTGCAGGGAGCTCGTTTGCCATCACCGGTTTTCTTTCAGTTTGACGTGAACATCTTTGGATTCAGATCCGTCACTTGGACTGAAACACGATTTAAAACGTCACATTTGATCCTCTGAACCCTCGAGCAGCTTCTGGGTTTTTTTTGCTCCTTGTTTTTGCACATTTTTTCCTCCGTGTGGCTCATTTTTATCTCCACTATAAAGTCTTGCACATCCTTTATGGTCATGGTTCCTGAAGCAGGCAGGATTAAGAGGATTGGAGCTCCACAGTTTGTTGCTTCTCCTTTGAAATGCAGCTTAACACGTCAGAAACTTTGGTCGGCTGTCGCTTCAGTCTGATTTCCATTTTATTAACTTTAATATATTCACTGATTTCCTCTGTTTGACATGAATGTCTTTGGATTTTGGTCTGTTTGGACTAAATGAGACATTTAATGACCCACTTAATCCTCTGAACGTGGTT
>NW_007579506.1:139321-141687 GCF_000690725.1 Stegastes partitus | reverse complement strand
TAGCACTTGGAGGTTTAATCTCGTACTAATCAGATCATCTTTGGACACATGACTTGTTTGCGTGCATACTTACAGCTTCAGATGTTCAGTGTACTTGCTGCTGTGAACGTTGTCCTGACGCGACCTTGTGAGGATAAAAACATGTGAAACTCTGACCTTGTGCAGATACAAGCTGTTTCCCAACTGCGTCCCCACCTTCGGCTTCCGTCACATCCTCTCCCTGACGGACAAAGTGGACCGCTTTAACGAGGAGGTGCAGAAGCAGATGGTTTCTCGCAACCGAGACGCTCCGGAGGGCGGCTTCGACGCCATCCTGCAGGCTGCAGTTTGCAAGGTGACAAAACCTCCTCTAATTACACCTCCTCTGATTGGGGCTCACATTCTTTCACTTTCAGACGGTCTCATCCAGCGTCCTGTCGAGGTTCTCCTCCTCTAATTGGGCCTGTTGAGGTGGCGGGGAAGCCTCGGTCACAGTAGCGTGGCCTGTTTGCTTGTTCATTAAAGCAGCAGGGGGGGGGAGCAGGAAGTCCAGGCTGCTGCAGCTGCTTCAACAGGAGGACGAGCTGCTGGCAGGCCCGGTCACATCCCGGCTCTCCTCTCACACTTTAATTGTTTTCTGGAGGAGCAGAGCAACTCCCTGCGACTGGCCGCTGCCTTGTAATTTACTGGAGCTGCACTGTTTCAAACGTCTGATGGCTTCAGTTACGGCGGCTCACGTGTTCTGAGTGGAACAGTTCAGCTGAAGGTAGACGAGGTTCATATTCAAGGTTCACACACTTCAGCTTTAGATGAAGGACTGAGGCTGTCGTGTTTCTTCTAAATTCCTTTTGTACCTTCATGCCTGTAACTTTAAAGTTCCTCCTCATGTCTGAATGAGTTTGATGCTCACTTTAACCTCAACAGAAACCTTCAAACAGATAAACGCTGACGTTGTTAAACTATTTCTGCTCAACCACTTCTAATTTGCTTTTTTAAAAACATAATCTGTGGATATTTAGACTTTTATCTCTACAATTTCAGCTTTTTATATTAAATCTTTTCACAGGTAGCGTTTTTAAAAATCACCTGTCGAGTCTGTTTGAACAACGACATCTATTAAAGATGAAAACTGAGACTTTCACTGTTGAGATGTGAAAAAAAAAACATTTAAGTTCTCATGAAAAGTTCCGTCTTTGAGCTCCTTAACAAACAAAATGATGAAGCAGAAGTGAACTAGTGATGTTTTCTGACCCACACGTAACTAAAGGTCACAACAACACAAACTAAACATGTAGAATGCTGTAATATGAAATACTGGGTCACAGACATGAACATAACGTCACGTTCACTGAACTTTAATAACCGACTGAGCAGGTTGGACAAGTTCTGTCACAAGAACTGTACCACTGTTGGACAGTCTGACGCAGGTAGAATAAAGTTCTGCAGTTTAAAACGTTCTTCTCCAGATATAACGGAGGAAATCTGGTTTTAAATATATGAATGTTTCATTTATCAGCTGATCCAGTTCAACGCAGCACAGTTTGATTTTCGTGGACGTTTCAGTTTGTAAAGATGTAAAAGAAAGAAAAGGTTGTTCGGACTGGTTCTGTTGGGTGTTTCTGGACCAGCGTTGGTGCTGAATGTGAGCCAGTCCGTCCACTAATGGCTCCAGCTTGTTGGTGCAGGTCTGTGTTCAGACGATGCCGTCAGATTAACTGGAAGCGGCTCTGAAGGCTCTAAACGCTTCCGTCGTCGCCGTACGTCCTCAATGGCAGGAAACAATCACCAGCCGGGTCACACCTCGAAGCAAAGTTCAGCCTCCTGAAAACAAATAGTCCGTGTAGCCAAACGGCGGCCGACGCTGGGAGCCTCTGATCGGTGGATCCACGGCCCCATTGTTCCCAGTACAGGAAGAATAAAGGCCCAGTCACCACACTGGGTCAGCTGCTGCTTCTGGAGCTCCGTGCATTAGTCAGCACTCTGCTCCGCCCGTTGTTTCCTGTTGATAAAGGCCTCCACAGTGCAGAGAGTTCTGGCTGCCGCTGTTTGTGTTGTCAGGAAAGTGCTGAAGTCTCCTTAATGAGGGTTTGATGGAACGATAAAATAACCAGGACGTTTAATGGCAAACCCACGCTTAACTTCTGCCCTCGCTGTAAATCCGACTGGACAGCCAGAGTGACGGGACATGAGGAGGGTTTCATTTCCTGCAAAGCTTTAATTCACCTTCTGTTTGTTGTGGCGCCAGTTCAGCATGTATGTGTCATCTCTGAGTAAAGTAGAGACGAGTTTAAACACAACAAAGCGCCCATTGGATTACCTTCGACCAGGCTCTCTGTGACGGTGGGACGGAACCAAACATCCTCTCAGAGATGAAATCAGTCAATCAG
>NW_007579506.1:136436-137422 GCF_000690725.1 Stegastes partitus | reverse complement strand
TTTTTTTAGGTGTTCAGATGGTTGATCGACTTTAAACATAATGATTCGCTGCAGCTCTGGTTTCCTGCTGTGTTTAACTCTGTCACTTAACAACTATTTAATGAAGCAAACAACAGTTTAAAGAAAAACAGGAGCGATTTTATTTCAGAGAAATCTCCCTGAATGTCTTTAAAGTGAACACTGGGGAGGATTAGTTCAGGTCTTGCTGCAGCTTCAGACCTGTAACCTACTGGGACATCTCACCTGTGTTTGATGAAGCTCTGGTACTTTTCCGTGTTCAGCTCACCTGTAAATGGACTCCAGTGGAATTTCCAGTGTTTGTTCAGTGGATGAGTCAGACCGTCTGATCTGGTGAACTTCTGCCTGCTCTGATTCACTCATGTTCACCCTTCATGGCTTTCTGGCTCCACCTGGCTTTCATCCAGCACACATAAGTGGGTTTTCATGTCCAGTGCGGTGGTGAAATCTGTGCTCCTTCTGGGGAGTGAAGTTACCAAAGACATTTTTTAGATTCTTATTGAACCGGGCCCTGCGAGTGGAACACATGCTTATTAATGGCAGCAGCCTGCGGTGGTGACTGTCGAGGGAAGGGCCGGCACACACTTCCACACCTGGAGGCTGCCAGTAAAACCACACGGCTGCACTGAGGACTTGTTCATACGCAGCTCGAGAGCACAGCGAGGTGCAGAAAGGTCAAAACATTTCCTACTGCAACTCTGGCCTTCAGTCTGAAACATCGGTGTTGGTGCGAGACATGATGCCAGCTAGAAGCCAGTGGGTCTGTTTAGAGTCAGTAAAGCTGCACAAAGAAAGTCATAATAAGTTAACACAGCGTCTGAAGCTCCCACAAGACAGACGCTATTAAATGGATCACAATCATGTGGACGGCACCGTGCTGCCAATTACAAAGGAAATTAATGCATCTGGTACTCTAATTCATCTCCCTCTGAAAGCACACTTTGTCTCTCGCAATAAATCTGACTAGA
>NW_007579506.1:131223-133428 GCF_000690725.1 Stegastes partitus | reverse complement strand
AAGTAGTCGAGCAGAAACTGTAAAATTTGATGATCTAGGATGAAATCAGCCGACCTGATTCAGGTTTTTGGGGGTGTAAAGCTGATGAAAGCTGCAGTTTGCAGACTGATGCAGGAATAAATGTGACTGTGGTTGGACGGGGTGAGCCTTGTGATCTAATCCATCATCAGTGTTTACAGTCCAGTCGTCCTGCTGCTGTTTCCGCTCCACATGAAGTCAACCTTTCCCTGAATGTTTTCCTGTGTGGGCGTCAGATTTTTCCTCGCCTCAGTCGGGAGAAGCTGCATGTTGTTTTCTGGTGTCAGACGGAGGCCTGACATGCTCGGCGTAGGAGGGATCCTGAACGAAGCCTTGACTCACGGCCTTATTAACATTCCTGCTGCCACATTATATCCAGCGCTGCAGGCCGCCACCGCTCGGCTGCACCGAACGCTGCGAGCGTTCACCGTGCAGCCGACTGAACGCTGCTCAGCTGCTGCTCCGGCGATCAGGGTCAGAGGAGTGCGAGTGAGGGAGCGAATGAGGCCACGCTTCCTGCCGCAGCAGCAGCCCTGGTTTGTTCTGGCATCAGCTGTGTGGCAGTGAATGTGCACGACGGCTGCAGAGCTGCACATGCTGCATGAAGCCAGATGCAGCTGGCGCTCAGACACGCAACCTGCAGCCAGGCAGCGCTGCGGTCGTGGAGAGATTAGCTATAAAAATGTGCGTAACCAGAGAAATGCGTCTCCATGTTTCACTCTTTTCCACTCAGGCAGTTAGAGGACGGACGTCGTGTTAACCTNTCCAACACAAATGTCTCAAAGTGCAGTCTGGGCTGTTTTAAATATGATGCTGGAATGTGATAAAGATAAGCTCTTGTCTAAAACTGGAAACCACGTCAACATCCACTCTGGTGTCAGACGTGCAGAGCAAACCCAGCAGCAGAACTTCTTCTCTTTAGTCTACATGCAGCATGTGTGGACTAATAAAATACGTCCATGTCTCTGCAGGATTATCCGTCTCTGGCTCTTCTCGGAGAGAAACTGGCAGAAAACAACATCTTCCTCATCTTTGCGGTGACGAAGCGCCTCTACGTTATTTATAAGGTACGTCATCTTTTATTCTCTGTGAATTAATCATCACACACTCTATCTATTCTTAGAAACCTCATCCATCTTTTATTTCTACGTCTTTGAAGGACTTCACTGCTCTCATTCCGGGGACCACGGTGGAGATCCTGGACCAGGACTCCAAAAACGTCATCCAGCTGATTATCACGGCCTATAATGTGAGTACGGAGGCTGTGTGCTGCCGACTGGGGCTGCTTCCTGTTTCATAACATCACAGAGGGTTTAAGCAGAAAGATGAAACGAGGGGCTGGAAGCAGAGGCAGATTCTTTAAAGTCTTCCCACCGCCGGGACGCTTAATGAGCCTCCAGCTGGAGTTCTCATCTTGGTGCAGACGTCAGGGTGTTGTAACAGCTGACTGTAGCGAACTGGACGTCTCTGTAGAAATGTTGTTCAGGAGGAGAGAAGCTTTTAGTGGGTTTGTTTGTTGGTTCATTGACAGATAAGCAGCAGTCTCTGATAACGTCAGTTATTAATCTGGAATGTTAAACGTTCTCTTGTCTCCTCAGATGTGAGGATTTGTCTGAAGCTGCATAAATATGTTCAGAAGGTTAGCCATGTTTACATTATAGTCTTATTTGGTTTTCACATTGTTTATAGAAACAGCAACTTAATAACACAACTTCAACTTTGCAAAAAAAAAGTGCTTTTGGGTTTTGACTTGACTTTTAGTTAATGAGCGTCACGGAGAGTTCTTCAAGTTTTCTCAGCAGCTGTAAAAAATAAACAACTGCTTTTCTGCTTCACTATTATTTATTGAAATGTGGTTGTGGTCGGAGTTTTTCACTATTTTCTGTCAGATAAAGCTGAGATAAGCAGTGTTTTAATGTCATACTACAGTAGTACATGCTATTATATATGTACCACAGGTGAAGTGGTTTTAATGGAAACTAGACCTGCACCTTGGGTCTGTTTTCACAATTTATAAAATTGAACCTGTGGCGGGAGATTTCAGCCAATCACAGTTAACAACAGAGTGGAGCTTTTTCCATAAACCAAGTTTACCGAATAAACCAGGTTTAGTTCAGTTAATCTGACTCGCTTTCAGGTTATTTGGGTTCCATAAAGTCAGTTGAAATAGTTCGAGGTTAGTTACTC
>NW_007579506.1:122944-129133 GCF_000690725.1 Stegastes partitus | reverse complement strand
CAGCATGTGACCCCAGTGAGGATTAAGGTGTAGATATGATGGATGGATGGAAATAATCAAAGTCACATTTTAATAGTTCTTGATTTCTGATTTCTGTCATTCGAACTTTGACTGAAGCCAGACGGTGTGTTGGAGGCTTCATGTTTATGTTCCTGTGGTTCCACTATTATGGAAAGTGTTTTTGTGCAGACGGCTGCAGAGGCAGGATCTATAGCTGCCTGAATGACCTCCGTGTTCTCTGGTTCTCTGGTTCTCTGCAGAACATCCGCTCCAAGGTGGAGCTGTCGGTGTGGGACCACCCCGAGGACCTCAGCCTCTCCTTCACCGCCACCTGCCAGGACGGGGAGCCGCTGCCGGGCCTCCGGAAGTGCGCCGACCTGAAGATCGGAGACACGGTGAGTCCCGTCGGCGGCCTCGGCTCGTAAATCTGAGGCGTCCTGGAGAACCCTGAGTGTTCTAGCAGCTCTGCTCGCTGACGCTGCTCCGCTCTCAGAGGAACAGATCGCTCACTGTGTTCTTCAGGTGCCTGAATCAGTGTTTCCATAATCACACGTCTGAAAGCAGTGACTGTCTGTTTTAAATACGAGCTGCTCCTTCAGAGATCCGTCCGTTAGACGTCCGACCACGGAGGTATTTCTGCTTCAGAGGAGTTTGTGTTTGTGAGCTGAGAGCAGGCTGAGAGAGCCAAACTGGTTCTGCCAGAGCTCAGATTACTTTGGCAACACATTCAGGGCAGAGTTTTAACAACGCTGTGGACGAGTCAGCGCCGGAGAGCCGAGGAGCTGCAGCCGTGGCGCAGATTCATCCCGTCGCTGTGAACGTCCAGCAGCTGCTCAACAGAAAAGGTGTGACGAGATGTCCGAGGGTGAAGCGGCGAGGTGGAGGATCTTCACGTCGCAGTCGAGGGATTCAGGCGGTTAAACACTTTGTGCCCCAAGCTGAGCTGTAATAATGAATGCTGCAGTAAAATAACAGGTTTCAGCTTCAAATCTGAAGTCAAAGAAATCGGAACTGAGACATTAAAATGCTTCTGGTTTCATCTTCTGAACCCTAAAACTCACCAGCAGCTTTTAAAGTCATGTTTTCATTAAACATTTGGCTAATTGGCGCCATTTATCTGCCAGAAAGTGCAAAAACAGAAAGAATCATCGGATTTCCAAGTTCCCCTGAATGCATCGTGTGAGTTCTGTTTAAAATGAACCAAATCTGAGCTTAAAATCATCACATTTAATCATCGCTTTCTCTTCAGCGTGACTCATTTGAAATATAAACAGTTTGCTCTGAACAGATTCTGTAAAAAAAACAACTAGTTCAGACGGTCTCGGTGAAGTCGCGGCTGAACCATGAGTCACGTTGTCGGCCAGAAACTGTGAAACCACGAAGAACAGTCGGATTCTCACCTTTTGAGCCTCGAAACAATCACTTGACCTGAACGTTCATTAGAGAAGTTTTAGAAATCGAATCTTAAAAATGATGTTATTTTGTCAAAACAACTTCAGTCTCATTTTTAAAGATTTGCCTGAAACGAAGCTTTTGCAGCAGATTCTGGTAAAAACGAAACATTCTGCGTTCGTCAGACGACTGATTCTCCGTGACTGACTCAGCTGTGTGTGATGAAACCGACCGGATCGATAAATAAATGCAGCATGGCTCAGAACCGGTGAACAGACGAGCCAGTTGCTGGAGACAAACAGACAAAAAGGTGGAAAACAGTTTAAATGAAGTGAAGCAGAACGACCACAAAAGATGTAAAACAGCCAAAATCTGCCGTGAAACCGTCAAAAAAGACAAAGTAAAGGACACGAAATGAGCAGAAAGAGATGAAAGCAACCAAACTGTGACACAAAACAACTACAAAAAAACCACCACAAAACGTCCACCGGTCACATGATGCACAACATGCGTCAGCGCTACGCTAACAAACACGGAGGAGTCCGATGAGAGCGCATCACATGGACTGATGGAGGCCAAGTTTCTTTTTAACAAACTGCCTGATGGAAACCTCGACAAGGTTTTGTGCAACTTGTGCAAAAAAGAATGTGCATCCCACCGAAGCACATGGAGCTGATGGTATCACCTGAACGCAAAGCAGCGAGCACAGAAACCGCCGGAGCTGTTAGTGCTAGCAGTCCTGGATAGCCACAAATGTTTTTAATGTGTTATTTTTGTTGTAATTAATTCATCGTAATTAATGTGTTAAAGTCCCACCCCTAAAGACAGCCAAAGTGTCCCAGAAATGTCCACAGAAGGTCCAGCAAAAGATCTAAATGACCAAGTAAAGATGCAAAAAAAACATGTTGAACATCTAGAATGTGACACAAAACAACCAGAAAGACGTAAAGCGAACAAAGTGTTGCTGAGTCCAGGTTTAATTTGTCTCTTTCTCTGGTCTCCATCGTTCTGAGTCCTGCTGACAGAACACGTCTCTGAGTTCTCTCTCCTCCTCCTTCATGTTCTGGTTCCACAGAGCTGCAGGACTTTAGTGGAACATGAACCTCAGTGAAGATAAACGAGACAGAAACAAGTTGAAACAGTTCTGGTGTTCAGAAGTCACTGGTGCTCTTAAAGTCAGACTGAATGATTATGTTTGATATGGGTTTGGATGTCACCAGTGAGACCCTGAAGGCCTCAGAGAAGCTTCAGCAGGATCTCTGAGCTTTAAACTCTTGGTTGTTGCAGCGTAAACTCAGCCTGGACCTCCACAGCGTCGCCAAGTGTCACCACACTGACCACTGAGGTCAACAGACTTCTGCTGAGCCGAGTCTGTTTCAGGAGACGGGTCCTGATGTGGACGTTGTCTTCATCCTGTTGTAGACGTGTTGGAGGAGGATGGACACGGTTTACCCTTAGTTCTGCTGCCTGACCTGGAACCAGCACCGAGCTGACGTCCAGCTGTTGGACCTGCTTCTAGCTGCTCCTCCAGGTCTAACCAGTGGCATCACAGTCTGAGGACAGAAAACCAGTCAGCGGCAGACGACGGTCGTGTTCACGGCGACAGGAACCTGTGAAGCTCGTCTCTGATGGACCGGTATCAGATCCGGTGTGTTTACAGTGCAGACGGGTCCATTTACGGCAGCTCTTTGGCCCAGACGCTTCATTCCTCGGGGAGTATTTGTTCTTCAGCGTCTCAGCTGGATTCAATCATCAGCGGAAGCATCTCTGGGAAAATATGTGTTGAGAGCAGCAGCAGCAGCTCTGGAGCAGCGAGACGCGTCCAGGAGGAGGTTTAACCTTTAAACTGGAGTTACATCAGATACAGATATCTGCTGGTACTGGAGGAATAATTACGTCTGTTAGGAGTTAAAAATAGTAAATAAACCAACAGACCGAAGTGGTGAATAATGTCAACGTCAAAACTCAGTGTTTTTACAAATAGAAATTTATTATTTTATGTTAAACCATAAAATTGTTCTTTACCATATTTCAATAAACAAAAACTTTAGTTGTTTTTAAGAAAAAAAACAGTTTGTAAAATGTTAGTGAATAAAGAATTATTATTATTATTATTATTATTAATAATAATAATAATAATAATAAATTGTAAGATGATAATATTAATATAATATAATAATAATAAGCCCTGTTGTTGTTTGTAGTTCTGTTGTTGTGTTGTTGTCTCTGTGTTGTTGTAGTCATTGTGTTGATGTCTCTGAGGCCAACTGACGTGTTGTTGTCGTGTTGTTGTGTTGTTCTCTGTTGTTGTGTTGTTGTTGTCTCTGAAGCCAGCTAACGTTGTGTTGTTGTTGTTGTTGCTGTGTTGTTGTCTCTGAGACCTGCTGACGTTGTGTTCTTGTTGTTGTTGTGTTGTTGTTGTGGTGTTGTTGTTGTTGTCTCTGAGGCCAGCTGACGTTTTGTTGTTGTTGTTGTTGTTGTTGTTGTTGTTGTTGTTGTCGTGTTGTTGTTGTTGTGTTGTTGTCTCTGAGGCCCGCTGACGTTGTGTTCTTGTTGTTGTTGTGTGGTAGTTGTCTCTGTTGTTGTGTTGTTGTCGTGTTGTTGTGTTGATGTTTCTGAGGCCAGCTGACGTTGTGTTCTTGTTGTTGTCGTGTTGTTGTTGTTGTGTTGTTGTGGTGGTGTTGTTGCTGTCTCTGAGGCCAGCTGACGTTTTGTTGTTGTCTCAGTTGTTGTTGTCGTGTTGTTGTTGTTGTCTTGTTGTTGTCTCTGAGGCCAGCTGACGTTGTGTTGTTGTTGTTGTTGTTGTGTTGCTGTTGTTGTCGTGTTGTTGTTGTTGTTGTTGTGTTGTTGTCTCTGAGGCCAGCTGATGCTGCCTCCCCATCAGTCAGGGTTCAGCTCCTCCTGCTGGTCTCTCTGTATTCAGCCTCGGCGGTCTGGACTCGGGTCGGCTCCTACATGTGGCGGCCCGGCCAGGGTTCTGGAGGGTTCTTTGTTGTGCTGGGCGGTTCTGGATGGGAACGAGGAGCGGGGACGAAGCAGGACAACAGCAGTGAATAGCAGCAGAGCCTGGTCTTTGTCCTCGGCCCTGAAAGGAGATCCTCGTCTGTACGGGTCCTGAGGCCCGGTCCAGAGGCCTCGGAGCCCGGCGCCGCATCCCAACGAGCTGAAACAAAGGCTGGCAGGACGAGGCCTGAGAAGCTGGCAGAGGGTGAATGGATCTGGGTTCTAGCTGGAGACGAGTGAACGCCTCACGCATGCTAATGACCAGGTCCTCATCGGAGCTGGTTCTGTTCTAACTCACTGAGGTTCTGGTTCTGTTCTAACTCACTGAGGTTCTGGTTCTGTTGTAACTCACTGAGGTTCTGGTTCTGCAGCACAAAGTCCTGCAGCTCACTGAGAACGACTGAAACCATTATAAAACGTTATATATGTTAAACCACCGGAGCTGACAGCCGTCTCCATGGTTACGGAGTCCTGGTGTCTTGTTTTTGAGTTTTAAATCAGTTTGGGTTCGTTTTCCCAACAGAACTGTGAATTATTCAAATACCAAATATAGAGTTTTTTAAATCAATTTAATCAGAAGAGCTTTGTGATTAAATCTGAGCTCCGACTGGATCAATTCCTTCATGCGTCCGTGGACGTCAACAACACGACGACTTCCTGTTTGTTGTAACTGGAAGCATTTGAGTTTTATTACTTGTTTTCTTCTTGGACTTTATTCATCGGATTCATTGCTGCTAATTGAATCTGAGCGAGTCATAAGAGTTCTATCATCGTTTGTCCGAGCTGTTCCGGTGTCAGAACCTCTCAGATGTTCCCGTCCTGGTCGCTCCGCCGCCTCCTCGGGTTCTCCACGGTCCTCCTCTCCATCGTCCGGGTTCTTTGAATTCCGCTCCACGCTGAGTTTCTGAATGAGTTCTGATGTCCTCCCCGGTTCTCTACGACCTCACGCCTGTCCAGCGAGCCACATGATTGGCCCGAGTTTCCTCCTCGCGCCTCACATTTACAGTCAACTTAATTATCTCGTTAAGGGCCGTCATGTGACGTGGCCACTTCCTGTGTCTCGTCCCCCGACTCTGACCTCAGATGCTTCCACACTCGGCCGGTTTGCTGCTCACTGCTCATGTGGACGTTGTTTTACAGTAAATTTATGCTTTTTCTGTGATTTTACTAAATAATATTTATAATTTACCAATAGAGGGAAAATCCGTGAGATAGCAGTTGAACATATTTACTATTTTTCAATCCCTAGCACACATATTTTTCTTTCAAATATCTATAAAATAATGTTTTGGGTTTTTTGTTTTTCAATTTCAAAACAGTACAAATATTGCACTTTTAATATTTTTGGCCTAATTTGAGAAATTTCTTCCATTTCCAGACTTATTAACAAGAACAACATTTGTATTTTTACGTCAACAACAAGTGTGTTGGTTTCAAAACACCACATTTATTTTAACTTTAATCTTCAGATGAGTTTTCAGTCATAACGGTCGAGTTCTACGACATTTCAGACAGTTTTGGAGCCACTTTGGACAATTTTGAGGATGTTTTGGACACCTCTTAAGAAAATTAAGACACGTTTTGAGTCATTTTGGACAATTTTTAAATAAATTGGGCAGCCTTAAGGTAGTTTAATTAATTTTAAAGTGATTTTAGACACGTTTCAAGACACTTTAGATAGTTTTAAAGTCAGTTTGGATACATTTTGAGTTATTTTGGAGATTTTTTGAGTAATTTTTATTAAGTTTTTGCTTTAGACAATCTTTGAGTAGTTTTAAACACATTTTAAGACAC
>NW_007579506.1:118091-120602 GCF_000690725.1 Stegastes partitus | reverse complement strand
ATTCTGGACAATTTTAGAGTAATTTTAGACATTTTAAGAAATCTTTTAACAGGTTTAAAGTCATATTAGATGAGTTGCCAGACATTTTAGACACATCCAAGCCTTTTTTTTTTTTTTTTAAATAACACAAAAAGTTGTTTTTAAAAGCATGAACTTCGGGGTTCTGATGTCAGATTTACTTGACTGGATTTAATTCGACATTAATGGACGTTTTAGACATAGTTTGGACACATTTAGGGACATTTTAAAGCAGGTTTTGGTCATTTTCATCATGTTTGAAGTCATTTTGGACAACATTAAAGTAATTTAATTAATTTTAGAGTAATTTTAGACACATTTTAAGACACTTTGGACAATTTTGAGTCATTTTGGAGAATTTTTGAGTCATTTTAGACACATTTCAATTGTTTTTTTAAAGTTTAAAGTCAAGCCGTTGAGCCGTTTTGGACACAATTCAAGACACTTTGGACCCGAACAACAAGTGATGAGACTCGATTCAGCCTGACTGAGTCTCCTTTAGAATCTAACTGGACTTTCTCTGGTGAATAAGCTGAAAGCCAGAGTCAGGAGCTGCAGCGTCCCCGTTTCCGGTCCGTTGAACACCTCTAATCAGCGAGCTGCCGGGTTTCCTTAATAACGGAGCAGAACTCCCACCTCGGCCTCCTGAGGGGAGCATTACCGGAGGCTGATTATAAAGAGACTCTCGCTGCTGGCTGCTGCTCACATAATGACAGTAATAAACGGCCAAATTACACCTAAACCTCGTCTTAAGGATCAGGTTTGGGGGGTTTCACCTTCATATGGAGGTCGGCTCTGGGAGAGGAGGAAGGTGGATGTCGAGGTTCAGACGTTTCAATCATCACCGGGTTTCTATTTTTAAATCTGAGGAACAAAAACCTTCATAGAATTTATCAGCTGCATTCAGGTACTCGATGAGAACATCAGAGACGAGTTTGTTCGTGTGAAAAGTCTGAAATACGGAGTTCTGATGTCAGATTTACTCAGTTTTAACTCTTATTGGACGCGTTGCAGGATGTGGTGGAGAAGTTCCTGGAACTTTGGAAGGTTTTTGAGTNTTATTAAGTTTTTGCTTTAGACAATCTTTGAGTAGTTTTAAACACATTTTAAGACACTTTAGACAACAGACAAAGTCACTTTGGACAATTTCAAGGATATTTTGGGCACATTTTAGGACAATTAGGACATGTTCAGAGTCATTTTGGACAATTCTTTAATAATTCTAGACAGCCTTAAAGTCATTTAATTAATTTTAAAGTGATTTTAGACACATTTCAAGACACTGGTCAATTTCCCTTTAGACAAGTTTTGAGTCGTTTTGGAGGTTTTTGGAGTAACGTTGAGCAAGTTTTTGTCATTTTCGACAGTCCTTGAGTAGTTTTAAACTCATCTCGAGGCCTTTTGAACACGTTCAGTCATTTTGTGATGCATCAACCCGTTGAACTCTTCACTGAAGCGACGCCGTCAAAGCCGTCTGCTGTGATTCTGATCCAGACCAGCAGATAAAGATGTGGCAGCAGCAGAAGCAGCAGGGCTGGACTTCCTTCCTCCCATCAGCTGGGTGTGTTGCTCCTCTGACCCACATTCTCTCTGTGTGAAACCAGCTCCTGATGTAAACAGCAGCTCCAGGTCACGGCTGGGTCGAGTCCAGCTCAGGAGGTCGCCGAGAAACAGAACCAGAGCCGTTGGAGATTATGGGAGGTTCAGAGGCTGTCAGAACCAATCAGCAGCTCACTGGACAAACAGGAAGCTGCTCAGTTCTGCACCAGTAAACATGGGTCGGCCTGAGTCATGTTCAGCTGATATTAGGACCCAAAGCTAACATCTGGAACAGATTTTTGGACGAATTTGTGGAATTTCTTGACCAGGAATCTTCTTTTTTAGTCAGAAAAACCAGTGAAGACATTTTAAAGGTTCATTTTGTCCAGAAATGAAACTCCAACAGTCATGAACCCTGCTGGTGACTCAGACAGAACGGATTAGAACCACTGGATGGATCCCACAGAGGACATGTTTTCAATTATTGTGTTTGAAAATGAAACAAAAAAAAAAGTGCAGAATGTTCAACCAGGCTGGTGTTGATCCAGAAAGTTCCTGTCAGTGTCTGTCTATGGATGGATCCATGATTCTTTGGTCACATTTCACCAGTTGTTGAGGTTCTAACATCAGTAGAACCTGATGTGGTGAAGTTGGACCAGACAAGGTTCTGGTTTTTAGGTATTTTAATGCACCAAAATGTGGATATTAATCCATTTACACCATTTTTGAGTCATTTGCAGCAGGCTGTAGGTTAGTCAGGGTCATTTTTTTTCAGTTTTGGATAAAATTTGAGTCAGTTTGAAAAAATGTTTGTGTAGTTTGTATTGACTCTAAGTTATTTTTGGACAGTTTCTGTTTCATTTTGAACAAATTTTCAGTCATTCTGGATGCAGACAGAATAATTTTCAGATGGTCCAAATGATTTAAAGGCTCCAGCAAAGAACATATTTTTGA
>NW_007579506.1:110946-112943 GCF_000690725.1 Stegastes partitus | reverse complement strand
GATCTGCGACTTACATGTACCGAGGTCTTCCTCTTGTCTTGCCCTGATCCGAGTCATTTCATGATTTAAAGTGTTGATAGTCCCAGTTTCTTTCATTTCAGGTCTCTTTTTTGCCATCTTTGTCTGATTTGTGTCGTGTAGTACCTGGTTGTTCCACCAGGTGGAGCCTCATTTTTTTAATATATATATTTTTTGGGCTTTTTGCCTTTATTTAGAGCAGTAGAGAGAGAGACAGGAAAGGGGCGAGACCTGCAGCAAAGGGTCATGAGTGGGAGTCGAACCCACGACCGATGCGTCGGGAACTACAGCTAACTATAGCTACCTACAGCTAGCTACAGCTAACTATAGCCCTGTTCATGGGTTGCCTGCTCAGCCAGGTGAGCTATAGGGGCGTCCAGGTGAAGCCTCTTACTGTTTAATCCTGTAGCGACCAGAGGAGGCGTCACTCAGACTACAGTTCATAGTGGCAGCAGAGAGCATTGTGGGAGTTTAGCAGCAACGGGACCATGACAGAGACTCTGAGGAGGTTAATGACCTCCAACCAGAACTCTGGTTTTGTGTCTTGTTTTTACCGTTCTGTGGCCTGTTTTTGTCTTGTTTGTTATTACCTTTGCCCAGGAGGTTGTGTTTTAGCTGGCATTTATCTGCTTGTTTGTTTGTTTGTTTGTTAGCAAGATAACTCAAGAAGTTATGAACTGATTTTCATGAAATTGTCAGGAAATGTTGATAATGGCACAATGAACAGATGATTAGATTCTGGTGATGTTCTGGCTTACCGTCTGGTTATTCTGTCGTAAAACAGTAAATGCCGTGAAGTGTCACAGTGTCGCAGAATGTTGTCGTTGCTCCGTTTGTCCACTAGATGGAGCTCTGACTCCATTCAGTCCTTCAGTCCTCACCGCTGTCTTCTCAGTAGTACAGGAGGAAGCTTCAGCCAGGCAGCATCACAGGAGTGGGCTGAGCGGAGCTACTGACAGATAGGTTCAGAACCATGTTGTGATGTTAACAATGACTCAGCATGTTTCCTGGTCCACTTTAACTCTCTTTGCCATGAGTCAGGACGACTGACGCGTGCTTCGTTGCGTCGGTCGTGCTTTTCATTTACGTTGCTAAAGTTGTGCTAACATAGCTTAAGCTGCTCCCTATCTGTTTATGTTAGCAATAACATCGCTGTAGTTATGCTAACCTAGCATAGCGTTAGCTAACAGCTTAAAGCCAGTAAGGAACTGTAGAAATAAGAGTACCAAGTGTATCGAATGCTAAAGCTATGTTCTGATTCTCCATGAATCTAACAGTGCAGATAAAGTGAATGCAGGACTTGAACATGGAGGAGGTCTGAGCTCTCAGACGGCTTCTCTAGTTTTGTGTTGTTTCGGTTTTTGTTGTTGTATGTCTTGATTTGGTGATTTGTCGATGAACCTTTAGCTGCGGCTGTCAGATGGCTGGTTTAGAAGACGTAGACCTTTTCTGAATCGCTGACTGTTTGATTCTGTTTTCAGTTCTGTCCAGTCGACTGACTGAAGGATGAACTAATCAATAACTTCTACGGTCTCTAGAGGTTCGGTATTGATCCTCAGCACCGTTCTGACGTCTGGTTGGCTCGTCTTTTGGCTGAAGTATTGACCTCAGAGTCACCACGTCTTCATCCGTTACTGAGGAACAGCAGCTGTTAGTTTTACTGCTGATGTCGTCACTTCTGCTCTGTCAGACAGTGTTTGATCGCTTCGGCTTCAGTTTAGATCTGAGATGAGAGGACACCTTTATTCAGCAGTTTTATTGTGTTGGACGGCTCATGGGTCCATTTACAGACCGTACAGAGTTGGTTCTCAGGTGGAGGTGTTCACCTAGAAGCTCTGTTCAGGTTTCATCATCTCTGGACTTCCTGTCTCTGTTGGACCTGAAGAGCTCAGATATTCTGCTGTTTGGGTTTTGTTGGAAAGGTGCTTTTTGTGCATTTAAAGGTCTGCGACCTTACAAAGTCCAGAACTCGGCCCCTA
>NW_007579506.1:109500-110747 GCF_000690725.1 Stegastes partitus | reverse complement strand
ACCTGCAGAGCTGCTGGTTCTGATCCCAGGAGAACCTCTGCACCTCCAGTAGATGTTGAGATGTTTCAGAGGACCTGCTGTGGCTGGACCGACTCACGACCTGTTGACTGTAATAGAAGCTGTAGATGTTCATGATGAGACAGACTGAGCTCCAGAGACGTGACAGATTCCAGCCCAGCAACTCGTTGTTCTGCACGGCGACCGAAGCAGCCTTTAATTACCTCCATGTGGTGGAGGAACAACGCCGTGAAGTCACGGAACCCAGAATCACCGACGGGATGAAAAGGCTCTTTTTGTTTTTT
This sequence comes from Stegastes partitus, assembly GCF_000690725.1. NCBI lineage: Eukaryota > Metazoa > Chordata > Actinopteri > Pomacentridae > Stegastes > Stegastes partitus. The sequence continues at coordinate 110,445 of NW_007579506.1, read as the reverse complement.
TTGTTTTTTTTAGAAACACAAAGGTTGAACTTGTTTGTAAAATAAACGTCTCTGGTCTCCTCCGTTCTGAGTCCTGCTGACAGAAGACATCTCTGAGCTCTCGCTCCTTCAGGTTCTGGTTCTGGTTCTGTAGAGCTGCAGGACTTTAGTGGAACATGAACCTCAGTGAGGAACAGGAGCTGTCAATCAGTTTGATTCTGATGCCAGCTTTAAATCCTCGTCCTCTGATTGGCTGCTTCAGTCTGAGGCTCAGTGTTGCTGCTCAGCCGGACTGAACCGGGCCGGGGCTGCCGTGTTCCCAGAACATCGGGTCCAGGAGTTGGAGGCCTCCCGGTTGGTCCGTGAGCCAACGTCTGTCCCTGTGAGGCCACAGAGAGTCTTTGTGGCCAAGAGGCCCGACACAAAGCCCGGTTCTGTTCATCTGCAGCAGGGTCAGGAGCTGTTTGTTTGGACCTCGGTCATTAAACTTTAACAGTCCGCTGCCTCCAGAACCATAATGAGTTCCTAATGACACAACTCTGCCTCCTCTCGACCTGCTGGTTGGTGATGGTGGAGTGAAGCTCGCTGTGAATCCATTTGGCGTTCTGTGGAGGACCCGCTACCGCTGGCAGGACCTCCCTGGAACCAGCACCGCGGTCCACCTGGGTCGGCCCGCTGAGCGCTGAGCAGCTCAGCAGCTTTTATTGAGGAGGAAATCCAGCATCACGCTTCCTCGTTGTTCCCTCTCCTGAAGCCCTCGTCAGCGTCTGAAGGTTCTCAGTGAGCTGCAGCTATCGGCCGTGGATCCGACCCGCTTCCTTCAGCTGACGGGTCAGATGTCGACTGGTGATGATGTCATCGTCTCTGCTGCTGTGGAGGCTCACTGCAGCTCTACGAACTGGTTGACTGGTGCGTCTAGCTTTGATTCAGGCGCCCCCTGGATTTGTGTTTTTGTCAGTTTTTATA
>NW_007579506.1:104365-106010 GCF_000690725.1 Stegastes partitus | reverse complement strand
TTGCCAGACAGTTTGGACACATTTAAGGACATTTTTAGGCAGGTTTTGGCCTTCATTAAAAAAAAAATCAAAAAAATCAAGTTTGAAGTCATTGTGAAGAGGCTTCATGTAATTTTAAACACATTTCAAAGCATTTTGGACAATTTTTGAATCCGTCTGGAAAAGTTCAAAGTCAGTTAATTAATTTCAGAGTGATTTTAGACCAATTTAAAGGTTTCAAGTTTTATTAGACGAGATGCCAGAGACGGTTGATAAGTTTCTGTAACTCTGGAAGATTTTTTTAATTCACTTTTAACACATTTCAAGGCATTTATGACAAGTTTAAAGTCATTTAATTAATTTTAGAGTGATTTTAGACCAATTTTAATCAACCTTCGACAGATTTAAGGTCAAATTAGACGAGTTGCCAGACATTCTAGACACATTTCAAGGCTTTTTTTTTTTCTAAATCACGCAAAAATTTGTTTTTAAAAGCTTGCAACTCGGCTTTACTTGATTAGATTTAATTTGACATTAATGTGCACTTTAGACATAGCTTGGACACATTTAAGGACATTTTCATCAAGTTTAAAGTCATTTTGGACGATATTTTCCTTCATATTGTGCAACTCTTTGCCAAACCCTAAACGGCCTCAGATTCAGGATGTTGTGCGACGCTAGACGCTAGACGCTAGACGCTAGACCTGATGAGTGACTGACTGGAGCTCCTGTCTGGTCTGCAGGTACGTACACCTGCGGGACGTGCCAGTGCGAGCCGGGCTACCTGGGCGCCCGCTGCGAGTGCCAGGAGGGCGACTCGGGCAGCATGTACCTGAGCGCCTGCCGGGAGGCCGAAGGGAAGCAGATCTGCAGCGGCCGAGGAGAGTGCAGCTGCAACCAGTGCCTCTGCTACGAGTCCGAGTTCGGGAAGATCTACGGCAGCTTCTGCGAGTGCGACGACTTCTCCTGCGCACGACACAAAGGAGTCCTCTGCTCAGGTAGGAACGCCTGGACACCGACCAATCACACGCTGAGGTGTGTGTTTGTGCTCCAGAGGCGTCTGATTCATCTCAGCTGGTTTCATCTGTCACTTTAGAGCTTAGTTTGGAGTCGCTCTGGAGCAGTTTGAAGACGTTTTGATCTGTTGGACGATGTTTGAGTAACTTTAGACACATTTCAAGACATTTTGTGCATTTGTGAAGTCATTTCAGATGAGTTTCGACTCATTCTGGACAAGTTTGAATCATTTGGTTTTGAGATAAGGTGTTTAAAAGCAAACTCGTCCTGTGCAGCTCCAGGAGAAGCTGCTCGTCTCCATCAGCTACTGCAGAGAGCAGACCATAGATGGAAAAGAGCAAAATAAGGAGTCATGTTGGCTTTAACTGTTGTTTTAGACGAGTTTTGAGTCATTGTGGCCGAGTTTCTGTTCTTCTGGACAGTCTGAGGAAGACTTTGTGGAAGCTGAGCAGGAGAACCCTGGGGCTCATATGGAGGTTCTGTTTGAACCTTTCTGGACATCGATGAGTTTAAAAGCCGACTTCAGCCCAGAAGCTCCTCAGATCTGCTGCTCTTGTTGTGGTTCTGCTGAACGTCGTGAACATTCATGGTGTTGAGTCACTTCCTGAAACTCTGTGGGTGAACCTCAGCGGTTTGGCCTCCTCCTCCT
>NW_007579506.1:94798-100658 GCF_000690725.1 Stegastes partitus | reverse complement strand
CAAATCTATCGACCCAAAGCTAACGTGATAAACCTGTAAATGTGCAGAATGTGGGATATTTAAGTGTTTCCGTCATTTCTTGGCTTTGAAAACAAAAGTTTGACAAAACAAATAGCAACTCGTCACCTTTTAAATTAATCTGCAACTATTCTGATAATCGTTTGAGTAATTTTTAAGAATAAAAACGCTTAAATTCTCTGATTTCAGCTCCTCAAGGTGATTCATTTCTGGTTTTATGGCAGTAAACTGAATAACTTTTCCCAAAACGGGACATTTGAGGAAACACTGAGTGACCTTTTCACCTTTTTCTGACATTTTATCGCCCAAACATCTGGTTAATCAAGAAAATAATCAACGATGAAGATAATGGTCAGTCCTGGTTTCAGTTGAATCAGCGTCAGGATGAAACTAGTAAATGTTTATCAAGTTTATCAAGTAAAGAATTATTTTCACACCGAAAGAAACTAATTAGAAAAAACTTTATAGTGTATTAATTATGATGTGAGACAGCAGCTCACTGAGTTAAAGTCTGATGTGTTTGCTTGTTTTTTTTATTGATTTTCAGCAGCAGCAGCAAAATAAAGCTCATTAAAACATCCAACCCAGCAAACAATGAAGCATCCATACAGTCACATATAAATCATTTTTGAGGGTATGCAGTCGTGAATAAGCTGTTTGACGTCAGGGAGAATCCAACTCCTCACGCTCACGGTGAGTCTGAGTTGTTGTTCTGCAGCAAACTGGACGCGAGGACGTTTCTGCACCTGCTGTCGGCTTAAAGCTGTAATCATGTGCACGCAGTCGACGGGTGTGTTTGGCTTCTGGTGACTGGCTGCAGCCAAAACCACCAGAACAAACATCTCCAGTCTGTCTTTATGTGCAGCGTCACTGCAGCGCTCAGCAAATGTTTGTCAGGCGGAAACAAAGGATGATGCAACCTGTTGATTTACTGCCTTCTGCTGCCTCCTCCCACTTAAACTGTAGAGAAGCCTCGCTGTGTTTTTCTCTTCGCTCTGATGCAGCCTGGAGTGGTTTAGTGATGCTCAGCGGCGATAAGATGTTTCTTTGTCCGCTTCAGGCTGACGAGCAGATAAGAGACGATGGTGGTCTGAGTGGAGATGAGCATCTGTAAAACATACACATCTGGAAACAAAAACATCTGGTCGTTAGGGCTCCAATAAAATATATTAAAGAACACCGTAATAAAAGACAAGACGTGTGTCATCTTGGGCTTATAAACTGTGATTTTCACCATCTTCTGACATGAATCCAGCAATAATCTGGAGTTCAGGAGCCTGAGGCAGCAGGAGGTTTAGTCGGAGGACGGACTGAATGTTCCAGTGATCGTCTCCTCGGTATCTGAACAACATCTGTCTGTGAGTTTACGTCCAGGACAGGACGCGTCCACACCGTCAGGATTTATGTAGAAACACGGAGTGAACCGATTCGACCGCGGCGATGTTTATCACCGGACCAGAAACTGACTCTGGTTGGTCCTTAAGTTATATATTCAGTGATCATCAGGCTTCACTTCACAGGCACAAGAACAGAGACGTTTTAAATCACATACATTATTTAACCCCAAATAGTCTTTTAAAATGTAGATGGTGTTTTATATTGAATTGAAAAATAGTTTTGCTGTTTTTATTTTTAGTTAAGTTTAGTTGATTAAAAATGTGCTGCCATATTTTTGGGTTTTCCAAAAACTTTTATCAGTGTAAAAAAGAAAAACAAGATGCAAAATAAGAAAAATGAGACATAAAATAACACAAAAGAGGCCAAAAATGAGAAAAACAAGACAGAAAACAAAATGAACGAGACACAAAATGACAAAGACAAGAAAAAAAAAAACAACCACAAAGAGACACGAAGATCCAAAAAGACATGAAACCACAAAAAGTTGATGCAAAACAACTGCAAAGAGAGAAAACTGTCGAACAAAACCGGAGATTAAAAGACAAAAATAAAACTTTTCACAGAGTTTGTAGAGTCTGTAAACATTAAATATGTGCAGGACGAGGAGACGACATTAGTTCAAGTGATGGAAACCTCTCTGGTTTCGTTCTGAGTCCTGCTCACAGAAGATGTCTCTGAGTTCTCCTCCTCCTCCTTCATGTTCTGGTTCCTCAGAGCTGCAGGACTTTAGTGAAACATGAACCTCAGTGAGTTGGATCGACCCAGGAGTTGCGAGCAGCGCCACCAGCTGACGGACGTCCCTCTCCGGTGTCTGTGTGACGTCAGGTGGAGCCTCCTCCTCCGTCTGAGGCCTCGTCGTCCTGCTGACCCACATCTCCTCCACAGCTGCCTCCCAGTAATGACCTCAGCAGCTCCGCTCGCCAGAAATAGCGTGGCTCCGTGTTCCAGACCTGCACCGGCCCCATAAATAACACCGCCGCCCCGACCTGGGGGTGTGTGTGTGCACGTGCACGGGGCGTGTGCACGCTGCGGGTCTCCTGACAGGGTAACTGGGAACACATGTGTTTACGGTGTTCGTGCCGAGCGTTACTGGATCCCGAGAAAACAGCTCAGTGCTGTAACCGGTCGGTTCAACATGAACTCCTCTGAGCTGCGAGAGTTTCAGGAAGAGGCGGGAACCAGCGGCGGTCCTGAACGCAGCACAGACGTGTTGGAACCAGTGGATCTGCTGAAGGTCACGTTAAGGAAATATGTGCAGCCTCAGCTCCCGGATCATCACACGAACACAGGAAGCAACACAAACGCTGCACTGAGGTTCACCTGACAGAAGGAGGTCTGAATCAACTTGTTGCACGATTTAACTCACTGAGGTTCATGTTCCACTAAAGTCCTGCAGCTCTGAGGAACCAGAACATGAAGGAGGAGGAGAGAGAACTCAGAGACGTCTTCTGTCAGCAGGACGATGGAGACCAAAGAGAAGAAAGAGAAAAGTTGGATTTCTTTGATTATGTAGAGAAGAAGTTTCCATCACTTGAACTAAAGTCGTCTCCTCGTCCTGTAGATGTTTCATGTTTACATGTTTACAGATTCTGTGAAAAGTTTTATTTTTGTCTTTTAATCTCTGTTTTGTTCGACATTTTTCTCTCTTTGTGGTAGTTTTGCATCAACTTTTTTTGGTTTCATGTCTTTTTGGACCGTCGTGTCTCTTTGTGGTTGTTTTTTTTTTCTTGTCTTTGTCATTTTGTGTCTCGTTTGTTTTGTTTTCTGTCTCGTTTTTCTCATTTTTGGCCTCTTTTGTGTTATTTTATGTCTCATTTTTCTTACTTCGCATCTTGTTTTTGTCATTTCGTGTCTCTCTAAGCTGATAAATGGAGCCATGATGGTCTTCTCACAGGACAAATACCTTTAACAGCTGCTGGCTGGTTCTGAGATTCAAAGAACCAAAGTAGACTCACGGTTGTTGTCTTTCGTCTCTGATTGTGATCACTGATCAGAGTCTTCCTGTCTTTGCTTCCTGTCGCTGCTTGATTAAGTTTTTAACATTATTTAGAGACACGCATTTACGGGTTCAGTCATTTTACATCCTCCAACCCGCCGCTGGATCTTTGTTCTTCCTGCAGCTCAGAGTTCATAAAGCGTTGTGTTTAGTGGCTGCGGTTCGCTTCAGCGTTTCATGTGTCATTACTCGAACATGCAGCAATTAGTGGGTCTGCTGTTCGTTAGCGTCTGGCTCGGAGCCACCGGCAGCATCAGACGCCCGGCGCTGCGTTCACCACGAGGACAAGTCGACCTGCTGCTCGACGTCTTCATCAGGCTCAGCGGGTCGGCCTGGTTCAGCACACAGCCTGCTTCATGGGAGGTTCGCTGATGACACGATTCTTAATATGAGCAAACCTCCTGCATGCAGAGTCCCCAATAACTACATAATTAAACCAACATACATCAGGTCATTTGATGTTTTATTGATTTCACTGGAAAAATATTCACCTTTCATGAATGTTGGAGGGTTTTGGACCATTTAAGGCCCGTCAGGTTTAACATATGTGACCGTGACAGGCAGGTGGAACGAAGAAAAGACTTAAAATGAGCATTAAAAAATCTAAATACCGTCAAATAATAGAAATAATCATGAGCAGGAAAAAGGAATCTCTCTTGTTTCATGCTGTGATGTGTAGAGACTGTGCTGCTCCTCATACATGGAACTAACCTGCAGAATCGACTGGATTTCGGCTGATTATCGGATCAATATTCAGCATTGTCCCGACTGTGGGATCGTTATCAGATAAAATAAAACAATCTGAAAACTCAGTGGAGCCTCAGCTAAGAACTCAGTCTATAAATGAACAGACTTCTCATCAGCTGGACATGTCTGTGTTGTAAATCCTTTTTTATTTTTTGTTTTACTTTCATTTTGGACGTATTCTAATAATTTGAGATGGAGCGATGAGCCATAATCACCTAAATTAAAACCATTAAAGGGCTGAAATAATTTGCTTTGCATGCAGTTCATCTAGAATATATTAAACTTTCACCTTCTTAAATACGTAATGATAAATCTACACGTGTCTGCTGCTTATGTTTCATTTTGCTTCGACTCTTTCAGATTTTCACGTCTTTTTCGCGCTCGATCATCTTTACACACATTTTTTCTCACCTGGTTCTAGTTTTTACTCAGTTTTTGTTCTTTTTAATAGTTTTCTGTTCAGTAGATTCTTGGCTGTGATTGAAGCTGCAGACCTCGTGTATGTGGTCAGAGGGTGGATGTTCTTCTGATGTTTACGGCCGTGAGATTAACACAGAACGTAAAAAGAAACGAGCTGCTGGCAGCGACGAGACGTGAAATACGCTTTAACGTGAGAGTCTCGGCTCAGATTCGGGTTTGTTCTCCTGCTTCCACCGAACACAAAGGCTGAGTGTTGAACAGGAGCCAGCTCAGGTGTGCCTCCTGAGAACAAAGCCGACCGCCTCCAGCTAAAACCAACAGATCCTCCCTCACTGCTCTCTGAGACGTGACTCGACTTGAGCCGCTGCAGACAAAGACGAGGGCTTTGTGCGGCTGACAAACGGGTCGACAGACAAAGCTGCAGGAGAGACCCGGAGGAGCCGAGCCAGAACAGACCCACGTCTGATGGGAGCTCCTGTCTGCTCACGTTCTGCAGCAGAGATGAAGACGAGTGGAGGGTCGGACGTCTGAGCAGCTGTTCTCGGTTCACCCACGTCCAGCTGCTTCCTCTGAGACGCTCCTGAAGCTGAGCAGCTGATTGTGGATCAGCAGCTGAGTAAACAAACACAGTGGAGCTCCTGGATGCAGTCACATGTCCAGCTGATTAGATGAAGAAGAAGCATCGATGATCTAGTCCTGGCAGACAGATTTATTGATCCAACAGGCAGAGAACATCCAACCCAGAAACATTTCTTTACTGAAAACATTTCTATTGACGTTCTCTGGACTGTTCCCGTCTCCTGTTCCTTCACTGAGGTTCATGTTTCACTAAAGTCCTGCAGCTCTGAGGAACCAGAACAACATGAAGCAGGAGAGAGAACTCAGAGACGTCTTCTGAGCCAGTTACAACAAAAACACGACACATTTCTTTGTGTAGTCGTTTTACAAAAATGGAGAAATCCTGGAACACGTTTCCACAGATGTGAGCGAACACGGAGGCTCCACCAGCTGGAGATGCTTTTACACTTTCTACAAACTCAACAAGACAGTTTTGGCAAACGAGTCTCGTTTTGGTCATTTAGTGCGTCTTTGGGACGGTTGTGTCTCTTTGTGTTTACCTGGTGTCTCCTTTGTCTTGGTTTCTGTATCATTTCTATCATTTTGTGTTTTATTTTTGCCTTTTTGTGTCTCATTTGTGTCCCTTTGTAGTCATTTAGTCTCCTCGTCTTGCAGATGTTGAACTATCTCCATGTCTCCAGACTTGTCCTCTCTGCTCATCAG
>NW_007579506.1:83310-88563 GCF_000690725.1 Stegastes partitus | reverse complement strand
GATGATGATGAAGATGATGACCTGTCTGGACTCACCACCGTCCGGTGTGTTTTCCTGCAGCAGACGCTGAGCTGCTGTTTGCCTGATGTGCCTCCTATAAATAACTCATTTCCTCTTGACGTAATCTCCACATTCTTCTCTGAGCCGCTGACCGTCGTGTTGAAGCTCCGACTGGGTCCTGGTGTCTGAACGTGGCCTTAAAGCAGCTCCACAGACAGACAGACGGACCGACGGTGAAGCTGCAGGAAGCTTTAGTTCTGCTCAGACTGTCTGCTGCAGATATTAAACCGCTGTCAGAACGTAGATCGTCTTCATTATGAAGCGTTTACTCTGATTCTCTACGGGGTTTTACTTTTCTGCAAAAGATTCCATAACTGTTGGAAAGAATGAGTTACTGTAGAAGGACTGTGTGTCTTTGTCGTCCTGTTGTCGTCATTATATCAGCTTTATGTCTGTTTTTGGTTGTTGTGTGTTTCTTTGTGGTCATTTTAAATCCTTTTGTCCACGTTGTGTCCTTGTCGTGTTTTGTGTGGTTGTTGTCGTGCTTTTATCTCTTGTTTTTGTCTCCTTTAAGGTAGTTGTGTGTCTGTTGTAATCACTCTTCATGCTTTAATCAGCTGTGTGTTGTTTTTTGTGGCGTATTGCTTCATGGTTTCGTCTCTGTCAGTCACCTTTGTGTCTCTTTTCAGTCCTCTTGTGGCTCCTTGTGGTCATTTTTCATCCACTTTGGAGCAGTTTGTGTCTTTTTTGTGGTCGTTTTTCAGCACTTCTTTGTCGTTCTGTGTCTCTTGTAGTCATTCTCTCCAACATGAAACAGTCTTTTCAAACTAAAAGCCTGCTGACTGTTTCCCTGAACATACGAGGCTTTTACTGAAGCAGCTTTAACGCTCCTGCAGGACTTCATGCTGCAGAAACACCTGAACCTCAGTGAAGGAACATGAGCCCAAAAAAAGGAGCAAAAACACCTTTCACCAGCTGTGTGGAGTTCAGAGGGTTAAAATAAACAGCTGGACATTTTTTCATGGAGTCAAAGGATCCTTTGTTAATATAAAACGCAGCTTCATGCAGGAGAAGCTGGACCGGGTTTGCAGACGTCAGCCAGCAGAACTTTAGCTCCACGTCATGGCAGCAGAAGGTCGACTCTGCTCAGAAACTCTCCGTCTCGCTGTGACTCAGCCTCTGATGACCTCCGAGTTCTGGGAGTGGAGCTGCAGGAACGACCGCAGGAACAAGGAACCGGTCCGTCACTCTCAGTTTTTCCAGCTTCAGACGCTCTCGGTTCTGCTGCTCGATAATCAGGAAGTGTTGATGCAGGAAGAGAAGGAACTGACTTCAGACGCAGCGCTGAATGAACGCTTCCTGTTGGACCATGACCATCAGAGTTTATCCTCTAAAACCTGATTAGTAGAAATAATAGAACCTGGTTCTGATCTGTTCTGGTCGTGTGTGTGCGACCCAGTCCGTCCTCAGTCCTGCATCACATCATAACTCAGTTTAACAGTTTTAAAGTGGACATTTAATGGAAATACAAGAGTTTAACTGAACTGTGTTCTAGAGACTCTTCTATGAGGATAAACTACATTTTCTTTAGAAACAGATGAAATGTCAGAAGTAAGAAAATCAAAGTAAACTGCTGCTGATGTTTCAGCAAAAAAACAAACAAAATCTTTAAAGGAAAATGTGTTAAGACTTTAAAAAGCAGTGAAAATACCAGCAAACATCTCAAACAGAGTTATATTATTAACAGATTTTAAATGCAGTGAAACAATGTCGTCCTAGAGAATCAGTCAGAGGTTGTAAAGATTCAGATGTTATTTACAGTGTTTGTTTGTTTTAATCAAAACCTTTTTGCTGTGATTTAATGAACATTGTCGGGAATTAAACAAAAAAGACAATTTGCAAAGTAACAACCATAAAATAATGAACACATTTCCACTGTCTAATATGCATAAGTTTTCTTGGAAAAGGTTGCAGATGTCTGTAAAATGATCGTATTTTTAGCTGATTTAAATAAAACAAAACCATAAATTTTATGGTCACACGCTGTGAAAGAACAAATGAGTTTTTGTAAAAATGCTTTTTCATGTTTACATTATTGTCTTTTTTCAGCCCACATGTACATTAGTANGACCTGCTGGCGGCCTGGAGGCTGTTTCAGGTCAACAGTCGACTAAATGATGCTTCAGCGCCACTCGATGTCAGAAGACCTGCAGAGGAACTTTCACAGTTTTATTTCCACTCTGTTCCTCCTCTCAGTTCCTGTCGGGCTTCTGTTAGGACGCCTCAGACGGAGTCATTAACTGTCTGATGGACTGAACATGTTGTTGCTTAAACAGACACGTTCCGAGTTCAGGTCAAGTGAAGGTTTCCTTAAAATAACACGCGTTGCTCAACACGCTTCATTCTTCACCTCAAAGAGTTCACGTCAGGGTTTGAGGAATCCCTGAACGTCAGCCTGGTGGAGTCTGAGCAGCAACGTTTAGAGATAAATAAAGAAAATCAACGGGATTCTTAAAGAGCAGCGCTGAAGCTCCACCTTCAGCCTCTAGCAGACAGATCCACGTCCAGCTGTCTGTGGCTCATCTTCCAGAGCTGATGTTCTGTTTCTGGTTCCTCGTTTCCTTCATGGTGCCAAACATCTGATCTGCTGCTCGTGCTTGTTAAACGTCTGCAAACCTGAAGCCCAAAGTGTTTTCTCTAAAGTCCAAATTAAAGTTTGCTGGTTGTTTCTTGGCCTTCAGGCCTCTTTAAACGGTTCACTTCAGTGTTTCAGCTCCTGGACGAGTCTGAACAGCAACAGGGTGAAAGTTTACAGCAACAAACAAAGAACACCAACACGTGTGTTTCTAAATAGGTTTTTATTGGACTTTTGATTCTGTGGTTCAGATAAAGTTCCACCTTGAACCTTTGAACACCAGAGCAGCAGATCAGACGTCGCTCTCGAATGATCTCGGGTCTGTTAAAGGTTGAAGCTGTTCAGGAGATTAACTTTATTCCTTCTGACTGACGTCTGTGTGGATCCTCCCCTCCAGCCGCTCAGTGCTGCTCTGGGTTGAACGTCAGCGTCTTTTTCTGCAGCCTCACGCTTATGAAGCTGCTGTTTGTGTTGCCGTGTTGTCCGGCCGCTGTGAGTCACTGTGACGCCTTCAGGGCCTAAACAGTGTTTTGGAGGCTGTAATGACTGCTGTTGTTCGCGGTGGACTCAGCTGCTGATGCCTGTAATCGCTCGGTGCTGCTTGTGTGTCTAGTCGGACCTCGGCGCTGATATCTGTTTATTCTTGCGTGTTCGGACCCGTCGCCTCCGACAGACACATAGCTGAGCTGCTCTCAGGTTCAGCGGCTCCGAGGTTAGAGGAGACGGAAAGACGTGGAACCGGGTCGAAAAGATCAGCTGTGAAACCTTCAGAGAAACATTCAGTCATCAGTGTTTCTGAGCAGCAGCTGAATCATCCAGAACCAGCTGAACCTGGAGCTGATGGCAGGAAACCACCGAGCTGCACTGATTCATAATAAGGACGTTACAGGAACAACAAAATGTGTTGAACTGTTGCTTCAATGCTTTAAAATAAATAATTCAGAAAATTCATCTGTTGTTTGTTTGTGTTGTTCAGTCAGAACAGAAACCCGGTTCTAAAACTCAGCTTAAACAGCTGAAGCTTTCCTGGTTCCTCGTTTTCTTCAGTGTGCTTTAAATCAGTTATTGTCCTTTTATGTGCTGTAAATCTGCTTTTTTTGTGCAACAAATGGCTTTTTTTTGGGCTTTTTGTGCTTTAAATTAGTTTTTTGTGCTTTTTTGTGCCATAAATCTGACTTTTGGGGCTTTTTTGTGCTATGAATCTGCATTTTTTAACTTTTTTTGTGCTGTAAATCTGGTTTTTTGTGCTTTTTTATCCTATAAATCTGCTTTTTTGTACTTTTTTATCCTATAAATCTGCTTTTTTGTGCTTTTTTGTGCCACAGATCTGCTTTTTTGTGCTATAAATCTGTTTTTTTTTCTGCTACAGATGGTTATTTTAAGTCCACGACTAGAAATAAATCTATTTGACAACGCTGACTTGATTTTTCTCTTCTCCAACCTGCTGTGGAGTTTCTCAGTTTTGTGGATCATCAGGATGTTTGTGGATCTTTAAATGTAAAGCTGGACTTTACAGATAATCTCAGGTTTAATCTGCAGCTTGTCTTCTTACGGCTCTCGCTGCATCTTTTGTGGTAATTTAGTGTTTCTGAGTCTTTGTGGTGATGTTTCATGTTTTCATGCTGCTTCTGCATCTTTTTGTGGTGATTTAGTGCCGTTATTATTTGGGATATTTTTGTGTAAATACTCCTTTTTTGTTATAATTTTCCCTTTTCTGTGGCAGTTTTAAATTTTTTTGCGTCTATTTTTGGTGATTTTTTTCTTCTTTTTGTTATTTTGTATCTTTTCTGGCAATTTATCTTTGTTATTTTTAAACATGTTGCTCTTTTTGTGGTGATTTTGTGTTAATATTCCATTTTATGGGCTGATTTCATGTCTTTTTGTGTGTTTTGTGTCTCTTATCTCTTACAAACCGAACGTTTGTCGGCCTACAGCCCAGCAGGAGGATCACAGATGATTCCTCTTTAACAACCGGTTCTGTCACCGTTCGGTTTCTGTCTCTGCTTTTCTACCACTCACACCTTTTCTTCTTCTTTAACCTGTTTATTATTTTACATCATATTTAGTCTCTGTTCTTTCTTGAGCCTCCTGCAGCGACAGTTCGTTCTGAAGGTTCCTCTGCGGCTCGTTGTCATGAAGCATCACTTCTGCTTCCGTCCGACTGTCGGCAGCAGGTCTTTGCTGATGCATCGCTGAAGCGAAACTCGACCACAAACAGGCAGAAGAGAGTCGCTGAGGCGTGTTTGCTTTGACGCTGAAGTTCCTTTTTAAAGAGGAAATCTGATTTTAGGAGCAGCTTTCTCAGCGTGTTCGTCCAGACAGCCTGTCAGACGGGACTGTGGGCCCACGGCCTCCTATTGTTGTGCTGGTGGTTGAGGATCAGGGAGGAGCTGCAGGATCCCACACATCCATCTGCTGGGACAAAGGAGCCACAAGAGCTAAATGTAGATGTGGAGAGAGCCAAAGAAAACCCTCATGGACTGAAGTCAAGCTGTCAGTGGGCAGGTTCAGACTCTGAGTGGATCACAAACCAGCACAACAGCTGATATCAGCAGATGTTAACTGACGAACCCGGTTATTTATTCTGAAATGACGGAACTGAGAAACGAGAACTGAGC
>NW_007579506.1:66827-78545 GCF_000690725.1 Stegastes partitus | reverse complement strand
TTAATAATACTTAATAATTTATTTAAAATATTTAAATAGAGCGAGAGTGAATTTTGCAGTGAAACATTGGTAAAGAAGAAAAAACTGTTTTTCTGTGGACATTATTTACAGTTGGGCTGTTTTTTTAGGTTTTAAGTAACATTTTTAGTGAATTTATCTGTAATTTAACAAAACAGGAACAATCTGCAAAATAAGAGTAAGTTGTTAAAAAATTTTTACATTTTTTAAAAATATTTTTTTTACAGTGTAGAAAATTCTGAGATTCTTCTTAAAGCTCAAACTGTCCTAATGCTCGGCTTTAATGTGGATTATGATGAATTATTCAGCTCATAACATGAAGAAAAGCATCAAATTGTCCAAACTAAACAGAGAAAGTTGATTATTTTCTGTCATAAGCGGCCTGAAATATTCCTTTATGATCACAACAGTTGGTCTGTGTTGCTCTTCCTCTGCATGGAGCTACTTTCCCACCACGCTGGCGGTCTTCAGGCTCTGAATCGAAGCCAGCTGCTGCTCTTTCCAGCAGCTCTGGTCCTGCTGGGGTTCAGCCTTCAGCAGCTGCCTTCGTCGTCCTGATCCAGGATTCTTGTGTTCGACCCCCAGTCGCCCTGATGAAGCTCCACAGCTGTTTGTCAGCAGAGTGAGAAACGTCAGCGAGGCTTCAGCGACTCCCGTCTGCAGATAAAGGAGTCGACGAGTCCAGAGAAGGTGGATCACATCAGCTCCATGAAGCTCCAGCCTCAGATACGACTCAGACGCTTCCTGTCAGTTCAAACGTCTGCAGCTTTTATCCTTTAAGACGCAACAACGACACAAAAACTAATAACTGCAATAAAAAGGCTGAATGAAGTTAACTGAGCTTAAAACCATCAGGAGAACGTGTGTGTTTGTCAGACTGAGATGTTGTTTTGTGGTTTGTTCTGATCTCAGAGGCTTCGTTCGTGTCATTAAAGTCCAAACAGTGATTTTAGTTTGTTCACTGTAATGATGTGTTCGGTTCCTTCTGTTTGTTTTGGGTCATTTAAATCTCATTTTGCGCCTCAGTCTGGTCTGTTTGGTCGTTTTGCGTCCTGTGTTGCCTCCTTTGGTTGAATTCTTCATCGTTTTGTTTGTTTTTCTCTGATTTTGATCATCGGGGTCTTGTTCTGCCTCCGTTTCCTCCTCTTTGGTGATTCAGTCGATTCAGCAGATCGTGCTGCTGATGAACTCTGTGACCCGACTCTGATGACAGAGTCCAGCTCTCTGATATTCAGTAATTAGGCTCCACACTAATCACTTCTGTGGTCGCTTCTCTCCAGCTTGCGGTGTTGAATGTTGCAGCTCTGACTGCCGTCTCTGGAACATTTGAAGAACGTTGAGCCTTTTGGTTTCCTCTGAGCAGTGAATCCACACAGCTGCTAACAGCTGGATCGTCGCGCTGAGCTTCTGGTTTCTGGTGAAGCTGCTCGGTGTCTCGGTGTGACGATGACTCGCTGACGACTCGCTGCTTTCTGCTGCAGGTCACGGCGAGTGCCACTGCGGGGAGTGTAAGTGCCACGCCGGCTACGTCGGAGACAACTGCAACTGCTCGACCGAGACGTCGACCTGCGTCTCCGACGACGGCCAGATGTGCAGCGGCAGAGGGAGCTGCGTCTGCGGCCGCTGTCAGTGCAGCGAGCCTGGAGCTTTTGGAGACACCTGCGAGAAATGTCCCACCTGCCCCGACGCCTGTGGAACCAAGAGGTAGGAGCAGAACCCGTTCATGAACACCAACACCGGTACCAGACTGACCCCAAACGTTCAGGCGACGTCTGCTATACTAGAATCAGCTGATGGAGGTCTCTTGGTAGCAACGCTCGACATTAAACATGTTAAATATATAAATACTGGAGGACCACTAATACCAGGAAATAGAGCTCCTGTTTTTTAGAGACAAACTGATCAAGTCTTTTTTTGCGAATACAAACTTCAAGCAGCCTAAAGTTATTCAAACCAGTCCATTGTATGTGACACATTCATAAAAACTGCCTCATTCCTCCAGTCTGGTTCTTCATGTTCTGTAGGTGGAACACATGCATGAGATCAAACTGGAATCAACTCAGATGGTTTATTCCCAGTGGATCAAACAGCAATATCAGCACAGGACTTATGAACTGATGATGATGCCTTTATCTCCCATCATTTAACCTGAGGGGGCACCAGCGCTGCATCCTGGGCTAAGCTCCGCTCAGGACACTGCTTTAAAGAAATACAAACGAACCAGATTGTTTTTCAATTCCCCTGTACAACAATTAATCTTAAACTAACAACTGTTATTAACGTTGACTGTTTCATACTGTGTTAAGGCCTAACCGCCTTGGCAGCAAACAGCATTGTGGGGGTTTAGCTAGCAACGGGTACCAATAATGACTTTTAATGACTTCTGACTAGGTTCATTAACTCTCATTTGATAGCACTGCTCACTCTCATCACCTCTCTGATTCTGATTCTGATTCTGATGCCGAAACAGCAAACGTTTCACCAACACAACTCTCCCATCATTTAACCTGAAGGGGCACCATCACTGCATCCTGGGCTAAGCTCCGCCCACGACGACTGTGATTGGTTTACATAAATACTGACCCAGTAGAACAACACTGAGGAGCAGCCAGATCGTCCTACTCAGCGCTCTAATTTAATCGTTAAACGGTTTTATTCGTGTGATTGTTAACGGTCAGTGAAGGTTTCCTCGCCGTCACGGCTCCACTGACGGAACGTTGGTGGAAAATCGAAACAAGACGCCGCGATTAGCTCCGACGAATGTTGCTCCGGTGAACCAGATGAGAGGTCAAACCGTGAACATAACTCAGCCTGACGGACTCATCGGAGCTTTGATGACAAACTCAGGAGGTGGCTGTTCAGATAACTTCCACTTACGACCCTCAGAAGGTGAACTGCTGTTTGAACTTCCATCAGGTCAGACATCTAGTAAAGAGAAGCTGCTTCACTGTTTGTCAGCAGGCTTCAGAACCGACACATGGATCCGGTTCTCCACCGAGCTTCACGGAAACACCTTCGACCTCCAGTTTGAACCAGCAGTTAGAAGCTGTTCAGTCAGACACGTGCTCAGATTAGTGAACGCTGGTTCAGTTTATCCTCCCTCTCACCTATTTCAGTTGCATTTTTAACGTTTCATTACTAATTTTATCTCATTTTCTTTTGTTTACTTGCCAACATCTTCTGTTTGGTGTTGAAGTTCGGCGAGTCTAAGTCACACATAAAGTCCAAGAGGAGAGAACCATCCATGTTGTCCTGCTCTGGCAGAGGTTTTGTCTTTATTTTCAGCATCAACATGTTTTTTCATGCTGGAAATAGTAAAACTAGTAACAAAGCATGTCAGAATGTGAACGCTCTGCTCTTTAAGCTAAAGCACAGTTAATTAATTAGGGCTGAACAACTTTTAAAACATATGTAATTACAATTCTCTCTGGCAGAAGCTGCAATTTGCAAGATTTTTTCAAAGTAAAGCTTCTGTTGAGCGTTTACAGTTCACTTCAGGATCCAACCGTCTGAGCAGAGAAGCATCGCCGCGGTTCGCTTCTGAACTACTGGAGCTCAAATGCAGGTTTTAAAGCTGCAGCAGATGGAAACCTGTAAAAACATCCTCCTGCTCTTCATTGAAGAAGCCGAGTCTCCAAACTAGACGTTCTAAACCCTGAAAACATCTGAGCAGCTGCAGGAGTGTAGGTTCCTGTCAGATCCCGACGCTTAGACGGTCCAATATTTGCCCTTGTTTAGATTGTTTTGGTTATTTTCACAGATTATTGCTGATTAAATGCTGCTGTCGGCGCCATCTGGAGCCCAAACGTCTGAACCTGAACAAGAAGCACAAACGTCTCCACAAATCAGGACGTTGTTAATGCTACGCTAACAGCTAGCAGCTAAGTCAGCAGGCTGCCGCAGATAAACAGCGAATGTGTGTCGTTTCCAAACCATCGATCTTTCCTGAGTGCCGATAATCGATGTGTGCATCAGTAGAGCCTGTTTACACCACGACCTGTGCAGCTCCATGTAGAACAACAACAACAACAACAACAACAACAACAACAACAGCTCGTGAGTCTGCGGTTGTTGCAGCTGTTCTGGTCTCTCACGGTTCAGGCTGCTGCAGAAGCATCTCCGGTGTTTGAGGAGGACTGGTGCAGCAGAACCAGAACCAGCTGCAGCAGAACCACACGGTCAGACGGTTCTAACAGCGGCGCTCTGTGTTTGTTCTGCAGAGAGTGCATCGAGTGTCGGCTCTTCAACTCGGGACGACTCGCTGACAACCAGACCTGCCAGAGACTCTGCAAGGACGAGATCATCACCGTGGAGACGCTCAGTGAGTCCACACACACACACACACACACACACACACACACACACACACACACAGTCAACACAAACACAGACAGTCAACACAAACACACCCACAGCTGAGTCAATGCTGAGTCATTTGAGACATTTTTTTTCCATGTTGGGCAGGTTTTGGGTTATTCTGAACAGTTCTTCGATGGTTTTCAAACCGTTTTTAGACAAAACAGTTTCCAGCAGATCCTGATGATCGAATGGTTCCAGCAGAGGAGACAAATATTAATGATTTATNCTGCAGGTTGGAGTCGCCTGTATCCAGGACGGAGAAGTAACTGAGTACATTTACTCTCACTGTGTGCTTCAGTACATTCACTGGAGTCATTCTGCAGTTAAAGTTGCTTTGTGGATATAAAACTAATAAATGAAATAATGCACGGCTGGTAGAAGATGTGTAATAATATCTATTAATCTAAAACATGACAATCTGTGTTCATATTTATGTAGTTTTAATTAAGCACATTTATAAATACGTGACTTTTACATGTACCTGGGTGTTTATGAAGTTTACGGTTATTTTAAATGTGCTTTTCATGCTGGATCTCTGGTTTTAATGACACGTAATTCAACACTTTTTTGTTATTTTACTAGATATTATCTGTAGTTTTATAAAAATAAAATAACAATTTAAAGATTTATTTGCCGTTTTTCCAGCTTTATTATACAAATGTGTCGTTTAAACAACAGCAACTGTCTGTAAAATAAGTTGTTGCTGATTTAAATGATGAATTATGAACTAGTATTTGTGAGAATGCAATTTTACAACGTGAACATTATTTACAATTTTGTTGTTTGTTTTTTTTATGATTAATGTCAATTATTGTTTTTAACTGTACTTTTATAGTTTATTAACAAAACAAAGAAAATCTGTGAAAAAATATTTAACACTGTTAAATCTTTAAAATACAGATTTTTTCTTTTGAATAACAGCAAATATCAGTAAAAAAAACTATAATAAAATAAAAGTAAAGTAATAATTAAAAATAAGCAAAATTTTACGTAAAATGTGGTACAAGTTCTCAATGTGGATGTTATTTACATTTTTAGATTATTCTTGTAAAATTATTTTTGTTAATAGTTTTTTATTCAGATTTTTCTGGATATTATCTTTAATTTAACAAAACAGGGAAAATCTACAACATAAGAGTTGAATTTTTATTTTTATTTATTTTTGAACCAGTTGTCCTTCATATACATAATTTTTTTCTGCAATAATCACAAACATCTCAAAAACAATTTTACTTTGCTGTTTTAAATACAGTAAAGATTTTACAGTAAAACGATATAAAACGACAAATAGCATTTATAAAAATATTAACTTATGATGTGGACGGTACTTAAAGTTTGTTTTGTTTAGAATATTTGTTATTAACATGTAAATTTATAGTTTGTGGTGTCAATGGTGAGTTTACTGGATGTTTTCTGTAATTTAATAATATTTTAATAGTATAATAGCAAAAAAAAAAAAGAAAACGTTTGTTGATCTTAATAAACGTCATTTTTCTCTGGAATAAAACATATTTAAAACTGTTTCATTTGCTGATTTAAATGCAGTAAAAACAACAGATAGCGTTTATTTTTTGTTGTTCCTTCATGTTTTACAGTGTCTGAGTGAGACTGTGTCAGTGTGTCAGCCCGGCCGCCTCCAGAACCTCCAGAACCAGCAGGAGGTCCGGCTGGAGGCGACACGGAGCCAAGATGTGAAGTCATGGAGGTCAGTCAGTGCAGAGCCGATGGAGGAGTAAAACATCGTCCGTCCATCCGACGGGTTCTGAGCAGTGAAACCAGAACCGGTCCAGAAACGTGTCCGACATGTGTGCAGAGGATCTGACGTCATCTCAGGGCAGCGGTTGGAGTTTCCTGGTACCGGACGGTTTCCCAACAGCTCAACAAACATCCTTCAGACCTGATTCTGTTTCTTTATGTTGGTAAAAGTTCAAACTGACTGAAAAAACTAATTCTGCTGTTTGAACCGGGCCAGACTGTTTCCAGGTGCAGAACTGAGGAACCTCGAAGGACGAAGCTTCCAGGGTTTGAAGGAGGTTTGATGTTACTGAAAGGAATCTGGCTTGAAAAGTAAGAAAACATAAATACTTCTGGATCCACCAGGAACCAGCTCCTGTTTGACTTTTATTGTTTTGTTATATTTAGACTTTTTAATGGCAACAAACCAGAACATCGGTGGTTTCCTCTGCCAGCATCATGTGGACCTGACCGGCACGTTACTGTCCTGATTAGTCTCTATGCATCTATAATCTATAATCCATCTATCCAGAGTATTAGTCTAAACCTAACTTGGGTGACACTGGTTTCCTTTTTGCCTTCTGGTTTCTACAGTCCAGGGTTAAATCTGAGGAGAGGCTGGGGTTCAGCTGTCCGGTCCAGACCACCATGTTGGGCCCATGATGGTGCTGATAGAGTTCATCTGGCAGCTGAACAGATCCAGATTATGAAATCCTGGAACACATGTAGCAGTTAAAGAAGCTTTCTGTGAGCTATGAAGAGTACATCATACATGTCTTGTCATGTGAACGTCTCTTTATTGTGACCGGGTCGTTTATGGGATGATCATCAGAACACATGTTCTCCATCAGCTCTCTGGACCTGTCCTGTGCTGCTGTCATGTTCCAACCTAGACGTGAACTAAAGTCTTGTGGACCTAAAAGAGTCCTTCTGATGGTCCGACTCTGGGTTCTGAACCCTGCTCTGGTCTAACTGGTCCGTCTGTTTACAGCAGTGACAGCGTCCAGGTCTGAACCACCGGTCCAGCCCAGGAGCCTCCTGCTGCCGCCTCGGCGTCTCCTTCTGATCTTCCTGCTGCTGACAGACGTGATGTCAGCGGATGAATAATTCAGAGCGTTTTTACTGTAGTGTGACGGTGACACATGGAAACCATGAGGACCTGGTGGACGCAGCTCCAGCCCGGTTTCCATGTGTGGGCCGACGGGAGGCGCCGAGCAGCAGCACGCATCACTTCCTGTCAGTCTGGAACCAATCAGGACAATTAGCCCCGAGGCCGGAGGCAGAGGGATCATGTGTTCATATAGCTTCATATGGTTTCATGTGTTCATATGGGTTAATTTGTTCATGTGTTCACGTGTTGTCATGGTAACCTGTGATGACCACATGAGGCTCTGACCCCAAACGTTCCTGTTTAACATCAGATCCACAGCGAGAACGTTTCTACGTGGGTTTTATTTAACGTCTCGTATTTTTATGTTCGTCTCCGTTGTTCTATAGAAGGAACTAATTAACTCTGTTTTTACGCTCGCAGACGTCGCGTTCTCTGAGTTTTACCGTGAAAACGTTGTAAAACATGAACGATTCAACATACAGAAGACAGAACAGATCAGACTGTACACACTGTTCATATCACTGAAATACAATCTGTTAGAAAACACAGAACACTGAAAAGCCTGTATAACAATATGAGGATAGTTCTATTGGATCAAATACAGTAAAACACTCGACCTACAGCCAATACTTTATTCTGTTATTTATCATTTAACAAAACAGAAAACAATAATGTAAAATAATGGTGAAAATATTGTACTTCCATGGTAAAAATAAATAATTTAGTTTCTTTACATGTCAGAAAATAGTAAAACGAGTCCATCAGAAGTTTCCATTTGGCTCATTATTGACCTCAAAATGTTCAGTTTAAAAATAAAATCCTGTTTAAAAAAACAAAACAAAAAAAAAATGGTGACAATCTGGCAGCTGAAAACAAACTGTGGAAAATTAAAATTAACAGCAAATTAACAAACTCCTTTCTGTAATTACAGACTGTTGATGTGAACATCATTTATAGTTTTAACACTCAAAAGGTTAATTTGTACTTTTTTCTGTGATTTTAATCGATATTATCTGTAATTTAACAAAACTTGGAAATCTGCAGAACAGCAAAACAAACCAGAGAAAAAAACTGTTAAAGTTTTTCTGATGACATAAACACAGTGTCCCGGTCGCAGGTTTTAGTTTCTGGTTTCGTTTTGTGATTCCTTCCTTTCTGTTTCCTGTCTGTAGGCTTCATGTCCCTCTTCTTGTTCCTTCCTGTTTTATTTTGAAATTCTCTTTCCTCGTGTGTCGCTGGTGTTTTTACTTCTGTTCCTTGTGCCTCTTTTCCCTCCTTTCTGATTGTCCTGATCAGTTTTCTCTCATTTGACTTCGTGGGTTCGTCCCGTTTTGCTGCCGTCATGTTCTCCTCACGTTCTTCTTCTTCTTGTTGTTTTTTTTGTCTTTTTGGTTTTCGTGGATTCTTTATTTTTTAGATCTGTTCTTCTCTGGATTACCCGTCGCCTTACATTCATTCACCTGTTCCCCGCAGTAAGTTTCTTTTTTTTAACCTTTGTTCTTTCCCACGACCTGAACGTCCGTCGACACGTGGATGTAGCTGACGAACCCCGACTCAGTCTGATCTGGGACCAGCTGGAAAAGTCAGAAACAGCAACAGGAGCCTGGAGGGTTTCTCTGTGTTGGATATGATGAAAACACAACCACCTGCAGCAGCCTGATGTTTACCTGTTGTAACATGAACAGAACCACATCGGACCTATAAATTCGTCTTCATACTTTCCATCACCACGAGTACATGAAGGTCCGTTTGGGTCGGCTCGATCTAAATGTTGTTTCTGTCTACATCTACATACGACTACCCTACAAGGCCAATAGTGTTCATGTGTGGAACAAAGTCCTCAAGTGGACTCAACAGTAGTGTAGTAACCATAAAGTTCATGGTCCAGTTGTGTTACTGCCACCATCAGGAAGGAAACACAAACTAGCAGCTGCTGCTGAGAGACGANGAGACTAAGTGGAGTTTGTTGGGGTTGAAGCTGGTGACTGACCAGAACATATTTTAAAGTGTAATAAGCTGATGAAGGGCAGTAGCTTTGTTCTCCTCATAAATCTCCAGAGAGCATCGCTGGTGTCTGACGCTGGTTTTTATTCCAGTCGGAGCTGATAGCGAGCGACCAGCGAGGAACAAAGCCCTCATTGTTTAAGGCGTCGCTGCTTTTAATGAGGGCCATAAATATGAAGCAATGAGTCGCGTTTGTGCGTCTGTGGGCTGAAGCGTCTTATTTTTAGCCGGTGACGAGAACGTCTGTGGTTCAGACATCTCAGAGGCTCTGAACAGACCGACGGTCGGTTCAGCTGCAGGTTAGAGGAGATTTAACTTTATACCACCGAAAAACTAAATGACGTGACATCAGAAAGGCTTCAGGTGAGCAGCAGCTGATGATTTACCATCAAGAGGATCAAACCATCAGAACTTTGATGGAATAACTGAGTCTGAGTCCACGTCTGGCATCATTTTCTGTCCCAAACATCTGAGATCAACCCTGATGATAGACTAGAACAGTTTCTGTTGTGCCGTGAGCTGGTTCTGATGGAGCTGCTTCATGTTTCCTGACATGACTGGAGCTGATAGCTGGTGTACTGGAGGAGCTGGTTCCTGTTTCAGACCTGATCCGACTCCACCGGTGTGGTTCTGAGCCTCCAGCTTGCCCTGCTGCAGAGGCGTTTATTAATAACCGTCGGTGATTGAGGGCCTCTGTGGCGCTGCAGACCGGCGGTTCTGTCCCGGCGTGGCCCCGGTCCAGTTCTGACGTGGTTCTGAGCCTCCTAATAGGCTCCACATGTTCGTTCCAGATAGTTGGAGGATGAAATCAGGAGGAGCAGCCTGACCTCTCCCTGCCTCGCGGGCTTTCGGTCTGTCTGGACCGACGACGGCTGAAACAGGAACCAGGAATCCGACGGTTTCACAGCAGAGAAATTCAAACTATGTGACACCAGAATTTGTCTCTGTGTGAGGCTCACGGTGATCTGCTCTGGTCCTGGTTCCTGTCTGAGGAACAGGTCGAACATCAACCAGAGAGAATGCAGCACGAGTTTTTATTATTACTTTTATTTTAATTTACAGACACAGGTGATATTAAAAAAAAAAAAAAAAAAAAACACAGAAAAAAGAGAGAAATTACATGTTTACTTTAAAAAAAAATAAAAATCAAAAACTCCAAAAAATTCTGTATTTTCATGAATGATAATTGTGTTTTTTTCCTAAGATTTGACTGTGAAATTACTTTTTTTTCCTGTATTTAAATAAGTTTACAGATATTTGCTTCTTTTTAAATTAAAAAAAATCTACATTTAGGACTAATCAATGGTGAAGTAATTTTTTAACTGTTTTTTTTTTTTTTTTCACTTTTTCCCTGTTTTTCCTGAAGGACGGCTAATAACCAGTAAAATTACAGAAAGAATCTTTTTTTTTTTAAACTAATAAATTGCTAAAAATGTAAATAACGTCCTCAAGAATCGGTGTTTTTGTAAACAATAATTGTTCTTTTACAAAATTTGACTGTAAAATTAAGGAAAAAACAATTATATGAAGCTGTTAATATACTGATATTCCATGTTTTTTTCTTAGTTTATTTGTTTTTTTTAAATTACAGATATCTATTAAAGTCACTGAAACAAAAAAAAATTATAATAATAACATTAATAATAAAATATAAAACATTATAAATAATGTCCAAAATCTGAATTTTTACAAATTCTAAGTCATTCTTTTGCAACGTGTGACCATAAAATGAAAGTTTTTTTTTGGTTTTGTTTTTTTTTACATATTTCTTTTGGAACTTTTGCTGCAGATTTTTCACATTTTTTTAATTTATTTTTATTTTTTCCACTGTATTTGTTTTACGGTGCAGAAGGTGAGAAACCTTCCTTCACTCCTGAATGCGGGTCAATAAATGAACTAAAGTGAAGTTTAGTTGTTGGTTTAGAGACGCTCCTCGTTTTCCAACCTGCTCGTCTTTTATTTCTCGTTAGAATGAACTTGTTCCGTCTGATTTAATCGTTCTTCTCTGACCTTCTCTCAGGAACCGACGAGCCCAACGCTGTTCTTTGTCTCTACAAGACGGACGATGACTGTGTGATGAAGTTCACGTACTCTGAACACGCCAGCGGACTGTCGGTCCTCACGGCGCTGAAAGAACCCGGTCAGTACCCCCAGCTGCACCCAATAAAAAAATAAAAATATAATGAAATAAAATAAGATTAAATAAATAAAAATATAACAAAAGAATATAAGAATAAATAAATAAAAATATAACAAAATAAAAAAAGAATAAAGAAAAATATAGCGAAACAAAATAAGAATAAATAAATAAAAATAGAATGAAATAAAATAAGATGAATTTTTTAAAAACGTAATGAAATAAAATAAGAATAAATAAATCAAAATGAAATGAAATAAAAATAAATACATAAAAATGGAATTAAAAAATACAAATAAATAAATAAAAATATAGTGAAAGAAAATAAGAATAAATAAATAAATATTAAGTAAAA
>NW_007579506.1:49467-66454 GCF_000690725.1 Stegastes partitus | reverse complement strand
ATATAAATTATTGTTAAATTACTGGTAAAATCTAGTAAAACCTCAGAAAAAAAAAAAATCATATTTTAATTGCTGAAAACATTATTAAATCAATTTTAAACAAAAAAAAAAAACAAAAAAACCCCACCAAACTGTAAAAAATGTCAAAAATCTGTATTTTGACAAATGTGTGTCCATAAAGTCACAGACTGAATCGTAAAGCTGTTAAATCCGGTTATCGTCCAGACATTTGCTGTTGATTCATTGTTCTTGCAGCTTTATGTGAACAGATGTTCTGAACTGAATCAAGCAGAGTGATCTGACACTGACATGAGATGAACTCTGAACCGGGTCGTCTAAACCTGCTCTAACGCTGTTCTCTGTGCTTCTCGCTCCACCAGAGTGCAGCCGCGGTCCGGACGCCCTCATGGTTCTGCTGGCGGTGGTGGGCAGCATCCTGCTGGTGGGAGTGGTTCTGCTCGCCGCCTGGAAGCTCGTCATCACCATCCACGACCGCCGAGAGTTCGCCCGCTTCCAGAGCGCCCGGTCACGAGCTCGATACGAGATGGTGAGAAAGACCCGAGGCCGGGGAGACTGCCGGTCGCTTTAGAACCACGAAACGGGTTTCAGCTCAGAGTCCAACAGCAGCCAGAACCAGAACCTTAAAGAGTCTGAAACTACAGACACAAAGAATGTGTTGTTTTGTTTTGACTTTGGGTCTAAAGAAATAGTGACAAAACAGGGACGTGTTTAATTTAAAACGTTGTTTATCATCAGTTTGAACAAAATCCAGAAACACCGACGACGTCTCTGACTTCAGATGGTTCCACTCAAAGTAGACATTTGATCAGTTGTCGCCATTTCTGTCCTGATTTTGGTGATTTAGTGACTAGTTTTAGTCGTCTTCTGTCTCTTTGTAGTCGTATTTATGTTCATTTTATTCTATTTGTGTCTCTTTGTGGTCGTTTTGCATCGTATTTATGTTCATTTTGTTATATTCGTGTCTCATATTGTTCGTTCTGCGTCTCTTTGTGTTTGTCTTTGTCCCACTTTGGTTCCCATTTCAATTGTTTTTCGTTCCTTTTCCATTTTCTCTTCAGGTTTTAGTCATTTTATGTCTCATATAGTTGTTGTTGTTGTGAACAGAACCAGCGACGGCGTCTTCAGCCGGTTTGACTCTAAACGTTCAGCCTTCTTCAGGTTGGACCAGTTTAACGTTTGGGTGTTTACAGGAAACGTGTTCAGAGGTAGTAGATTCATCCTGGAGCGCTGCTGAACCTTCTAGACGTAACTCAGATGGTCTGAGCGACCAGAACGTTCCTCCAGAACCAGACAGGAACATCAGGGAGTGTCCTGCTCCCTGATTTATGATGCCAGAAGCTGCTAATAAAACCGTTTTGTGAGGTTACAGTCCAGTTTATTTGTTTTGCAGGTTTTAAAAGCGTCTTTAAGCGACATGGAAACAGAGTTCTGGGATAAACAGTAAGATTAGAAATAAAAAGTTCAGCTCGTAGTTTGTTTGAATGAATTCAGAAGAAAACAGAAAAGTCTTCAGAGTTCCTCAGAGTCTGGAGACAGGAAGTCGACCTGAGACGAGTTCACGCTTCATAACGGGTCAGAAGGACGTCTGATGAACCCACAGCAGGATTTAAATCAGTGAATAAAAGAAACGATTATAAAAGTACAACAGACTGAAGATGTAACGGAGGTCATGATTCTCTGGATCAGCTTCTCGTTGATCGTTTCATTACATCCAATCGTTAACAGATTGTGGATCAATTGGTAGAAAGCAGGACAGTTGATCAATAAACGAGTCACGAGTGAACCTGAGACCACAGACGGCGGCTTTTTATACAACAATGGAGGAAACTGAACAAACAAATGAGATAAAATGAATTAAAATATGAGTAAATAAATAAAAATAAAATGAGAAAAAAAAGAATAAATAAGTTAAAATAAACATAAAATATGAATAAATAAACAAAAAAATAATGAAAAAAGATTAAATAAATAGCAAATATAATGAAATAAAATAAGAATAAATACAAATAAAATTTTAAAAAATTAAACTAAATAAAATAAGTTTAAATGCATAAAAATATAATGAAATAAAATAAGAATAAATAAATAAAAATATAATGAAATGAAAAAGATTAAATGAATAAAAATATAATCAACTAAAATAAGAATAAATAAATAAAAATAAAATGAATTAAAATAAGAATAAATAAATGAAAATATAATGAAATAAAATAAGCATAAATAATACAAATAAAATAACATTATTGTTAAATTACTGCTAAAATCTCGTAAAACCTAAGAAGAATGTACGCTTTAACCGTTTGAAAAAATTTGATTCTAAAATTACACATTTTGTCCTAAAGCAGCAAAAATATCTTCATTTTACAGATATTTACTGTTATTAGAGAGAAAAACTCTTCATAAGAAGCTCAGTTTTGTGTTTTTAACTGTTTTTTATACAGTAATGGAGGAAACTGAACAAACTTGACCTCAGCGGGTTTAATAATCGTTCCTTTGGTTCTGACCAGCCTCCGTAGGATGATGCTGCCGCCGCCGTGCTTCAGTGTACTTTTGTTTCTCAGCTTCTCAGCTGAATTTTGTTGGAATAAACCAGATGAGGTAACTGTCGGTCTTTCTCTGTCTGTCTGTCCGTCAGGCCTCCAACCCTCTGTACAAGCAGGCCGTCACCACGCACTTCGTAGAAACCGACTTCAACATGTTCGGGAAGTCGTACAACGGAGGCGTCCACTGATCCGGCGGCTCGGCAGGACCGGTCCGACCCACGGGACCCCGGAGGACGGATCCTTGGAATGAACTGTGTCCGACTTGGGGGATCTGTGGCCTTTTTTTTTTTTTTACCTTCGCAGAGCGGATCGACGAGATTCTTCGTGTGGAGATCCAGCAGCAGCAGCGAGTCGGTCTGCGGCCGAGCAGCTCCACTCGTCCCAGCAGCCTTTGTACAGCAGCAATTTGTATATTTTTCTAAACACTAAAGACGCATTTGTAGCCTGAACGCTGCAGCCGACGGACTCTGAGCTGCAGCACATAGTTCACACCTTTACTAAGAAGCACACGTTGCTGGTGTTCCGGTACTAACACTTACTAAGCAATAGACGTCTCACCTTCGGTTTGCACAGAGATTATTCAGAGTCCGGTGACGGTTTTCCAGTGTGGTTCTGTCCTGTTCCTGCATCCGACCACCAGCACCTCAACCTCTCAGCCAATTTTTCTTATTGTCAACAAAAAGAGCAAAAAAACCAACGACGATTCTTTGGTACCGACCCGTTTAGTTTTGATATTCGATGACCTCCAGGTTTGCTGCAATATCTTCTACAAACCAGCACCAAACGTGGGTCGACCTGAGGCATCTTGTGGTTAAAACGTTGTGATTTTAAGGCTCGTTCTGGACCCTGATCAAGAAATACTGACAAAATAGATAAAACATCAGTGAAACATGAGAACCAGTGGATGTATTGGAGGTTATTCAGCAGATCTGGATTCCCGGGTGCACGTTTAACATCGGGGGTGATCTGATTTCTTATTTAATTCTGTTTCAGGATGCATATTAACATTTCTTGGGATTAGAAAACTTGCACAGATGAATTAGGTGTCAGGAGAGATTTTTGTTTTCTGTCCACCTTAGATTTGTGAGAAAAGTTTGTTGTGTTTCCAGGAAGGTTTTTCCTGCTGTCCAGCCTCTAGGGGGCGACGAAACCATCTTCACTGTTTGTTATTTGGCAGAAATCTGAGGATGTTCCTCTTGTTTCCTGCTTCTGTCTCTGAGAAAACAATCTATGTTAAATGTTTTTGCTCCAGGCCCAGATTTGGCCCACGGGCCGCTGTTTTGCTGCCTGACACAATGATTTATAATTTGATTTATTAAGCAAATACAAGAATTTACTGCTTTTCCCTGTTTTTTTTTTTTATATTTTGTGTTTTTCTGACAAACTGAGAAACATGAAGATGAATGAGGAAGTTTTGATGCAATCCACGTCTGATTAACGACGTTTTGGCGACGAAACGAACTCAGAGTTTCAGCGACAGTCTGTGGAATTGATTTAAAATGAACTTTGATGGCTTCGGCGTGTCGATCAGAGCTGACACGAGTCCAGCGATGGTGCATTTTTAATAGTTTGATAACAAAGCAGATCACAAACCCTCCATCCCTGCTGCAGTAAAGCAGCCCGGAGCTTGATGCTGCCGCCGCCGTGCTTCGCTGTGCTTCTCCCTGATCCGACCGGGTTCCTGTTTTCTCGATTTGCAAATATTAGTTTTTGACTTAAAGGAAAACATTAGAGATTTAGTTTCTTTTGTTCTGTTAGAAAAGCGTTAAATTCATCCAAAAGGTTTTGAGCTTCAGCTGGTGACAAATTCTAATCCGTCGTCTTCAAAGCACAACGATGGAGATGTTAACCAGACACTCCTGTGACTGTAAAGGGCTTCCTGAATGTGACGTCTAGCTGTCAGTCGGACACTTTAACGTCCGTCAGTCGTCGTCTGAGGAATCGCCTCGGTTCAGAACAATGTCCGACATCTCTGCCGAGTCGGACAGCGTCGGACCAGCGACAGCCTCATGAACTCGGTTTTGTAGAAACGTTTTTGGACACAAATGTGATTTTCAAACTCAGTTTTTTAAAAGCAACATTTTTCGACCGATGCGGGAAAGTTTTCAGACGAAGACGAGCTTTTAGTTTCGTCATTCCCAGATTAGTGGAACTCCTAAAGCCTGTTGGAGCAACAAATACTAACAATGGGTAGAAATTAATAACAACAACAGCTCATTTCTGTTTCCTTCAGGCTCTGAATGGACAGAAAATACTCCTTAGAACCACTTCAGCGTTGGTTTTGTGTGTTTTTCTTGGATTTATTGACAATAAGAAAAGCGTTGAGCATCACCAGCTTCCTGTTGGACGCCTTAAAGCTCTGGTGCTGGGTTCTCTGGGCTGGTGTGGACTCTGGGCACAGTAATGTGTCTGGACTGTGACTGTGTCCACCCTGCCGGCTGTGGGAGTGGGTGGGTGGGCGGGAGCGGCCATAAATCTAACGTCAGCGTTCCCGGAGGAGGAGGCCGAGTCGCCGGGCTGACGGGAAAAGTGGCAGAAGCTCAGAGTCGGTGTGACCAGAGTGTAAATAATACGACGTGGTGCGTTGGTCCGGCGCCACAGGACTTGTTGTGACTGGGTTTGCTGGAGCCACCTTCACATCCAGCTCCTCCTGTAAGGTTCTCACACAACTCTCCATGTTTATGTAACACTGCAACACAATAAATCTGCTTATGTCAAACAACCGGCGAGTCTCTCGTGTTTGGATCCATCGTATGTTCGATCTTTCAAAGCAGCAGCGACATAAATCTGAGGTCTGAACACTTCAAAGGCTGCTTTGAGATCTTTGATGCTGCTGGATCCTCCCAGATACGACCGACATGTTGTTCTAACTTCTATACAGTCGCTCTGTAATTATGCTTCACTCACTTACTTCAAATTAACACATCGCTTTGTCATGTCGGAGCTCCGCCTCCGTCGGGCCGTTGTTGCAGCAGCACCGCCGGTCCACATGTGAAGAGCTGTGTCGTGTTTCTATGCAGGAGACGTGAACACCGGAGACGTCGACAAACCGTTCAACAACCATCCACTCAGTCGTCCAGTAAAGGCCCGATACCCTCACAGCAGAGTTAAAATAACGTTTTTGGTAGTTTAATACGACCTCTTATTTCTAAAAGTGTTCCGATCCTGAAGTCAGTCGTTTGTAGAAGCTTCTAGTCTTCTTGGTTGAGTCTCTACAGGCCTCATCTGGTTTGTCTTCAACCTTCACAGCTTGTTCATGAATAAAGTCCTCACTGCTCTGTCCCGTTTAGATTCTGTTCATATGTTTCTGTGAACTTCCAGGTTTCTCCTCGGATGTTCTTCTGGTTTTAGGTCCGGGTTCTGGTTGGTCCAGTCCTGAAGACTCTGGTTTTGTTTGCCTCAGCTCCCTGTGGTGCTAAAATGTCTCGAGTTTCTGCAGCAGGTTTTCTTCTCTTTAATTCATCCATCTTCAGCTCTGACCAGCCTCCACAGAGCATGATGCTGTCGCCGCCGTGCTTCGCTGAACTTTAAACTCCATCATGACTGTTTTATGTCAAAGCGTGTTTCATATAGATGCTCCACCATAAAGGCCTGAGAGACGAGAGCTGCTGAGATGGTTCTCCATCGCTGAACGTTGGGTTCCTGGTCACCTGATCAAGTACCTTTTGAACATCTCGGTTCCTCAGTCTGTTCAGACAGCCAGTGAAGACCCTCTGCCAGCTGCATCCTGAGGTGTTTCCAGGCCAGGTGAGGTACGTAGTCCCTCCGGTGTGTTCTGGGTTCTCCTCTGAGCTGGATTTATCTTGAAGGCGATCAGGGAACGTCCTGGTCAGACTCCTGAACCACCTCAGCCGGATGCTTTCAATGCAAGTGAGCGATTCTCTGAGTCCTCCTTCATCTCCACCCAGAGACCAGGACCACAGACGAGTCAGGAGCTTTGACTTCCTGCTGCTGCTTCACCAACCAGGACGAGCTGCTCGGTCAACAGAAAGCCTGACCACAGTAAAATACAGCCTGAAGATAAGGCTGGAGGTTAACCTCGTTAGGTCTGACCTCGTTAACACAATCAATGTCCTAATTACCCTCCTGACAGGCAGCTCAGGGGCTGATGGAGGATCGATTGTAGAGACGTTAAATGTGTTTAAAAGGTCTCTGATTGTGTTCAATGTTTCTGTCAGAAAGTTTCCACCGTTGACCTGCATCAGCATTTACTATATATTATATTACATTACATTACATTATATTATATTATATTATATTTATACTGTGTTTGAACCAATACTTCAAACAGTACTTGAGTAAATGTACTTAGTTACTTTCCAGATACTTGTTGCTTCCTGTCAGTGTGTTCACAGGCTTCTGCTGCCCCCTGCTGGCCGCAACAGGAACTGCTGACACCTGGACACTGACCCTGTTCAGGTAAATCTGTATTATTTAATGNTCCACTGGCAGCAGAACAGAACCAGAGCATGATGCTGCCACCTCCATGCCTGATGGTAGGTTTGGTGTTCTTGGGGCTCAGACGAGTCACCAGCTGTTGTCAGTTATAATCACTCAGGAGGAGTTAAGAGAGATTCATGTTTCAATGATTCCATGATACGAGATTCAGAGTTCTAGGAGTCATTGGAAACTCCAGACTGACATGATATAGATGGTCTTTACAAGTGGATGGACACTTTAGTTCATGACTGTTTATGGTGTAATAGTAGAGACAAATAGACAAACTGCTGAGTCAAAGACAAAATATTTAATAAAATGTGCATCAACTCCAGCTAACAGCTTGTATTTAGTGGCAGATCCGGCGTTTTGGTGAAGCCCTGTGACAGATGTGAACCGATGGCTGTAGTCATGAACAAATGAGACGCGATGTCCGACGCTGAGCTAACGTTTCCCTCCAGGACGTCTGGCACAAAGCTTTTGATGCCATTGTCACCAGGATGAACATGTGCATCTGATTTAACCCAGATTCTGAATTCATTCTCGGCTCACACGCAACATACGAAACCAGAATCCTCCAGANCCTCCACTTCAGCTCCATGTTCCTCCACTTCAGCTCCTATGGTCCTCCACTTCTGCTCCTATGGTCCTCCACTTCAGCTCCATGTTCCTCCACTTTAGCTCCATGTTCCTCCACTTTAGCTACTATGTTCCTGCACTGTAGCTCCATGTTCCTCCACTTCAGCTCCTATGTTCCTCCACTTCAGCTCCTATGTTCCTCCACTTTAGCTCCATGTTCCTGCACTGTAGCTCCTATGTTCCTCCACTTTAGCTCCTATGTTCCTCCGCTTTAGCTCCATGTTCCTCCGCTTTAGCTCCTATGTTCCTCCACTGTAGCTCCATGTTCCTGCACTGTAGCTCCTTGTTCCTCCACTTTAGCTCCTATGTTCCTGCACTGTAGCTCCATGTTCCTTCACGGTAGCTCCATGTTCCTCCACTGTAGCTCCTTGTTCCTCCACTGTAGCTCCATGTTCCTTCACTTTTGCTCCATGTTCCTTCACTTTTGCTCCATGTTCCTTCACTGTAGCTCCATGTTCCTCCACTGTAGCTCCATGTAGCTCCATGTTCCTCGACTGTAGCTCCATGTAGCTCCATGTTCCTCCACTGTAGCTCCATGNCATCCATCCATCCATCCATCCATCTACCCATCATCCATCCATCATCCATCCATCCATCCATCTACCCATCATCCATCCATCCATTTACCCATCCATCCATCCATCCATCCATCCATCCATCCATCCATCCATTATCTATGATGTAATGATATAACGTTCTCAGTTTGTGCTCATCCTGGACTGTGGAGGTTTAAACAGCAGCTGACTCTATGATCTGAAGGTCGAGGTGCAGGATGAGAAGTTAAAGGTTCAGAAGACAAAATGTGTGGAGGTTTAAAGGAATAAACAGAACCTAGAATGACTCCTGTAGTAAATGGGAGGTGGAGGATGGATGCTCTGGTCCAGCAGGAGGAGGATGGATGCCCTGGTCCAGCAGGAGGAGGATGGATGAGGTTTCAGTCTGTCTTTAGAGGAGAGTGAAGTGAGAGGTGAAGCCGTGACCAGAGACGTTGTTTGTTCTGGTGTTTCCTACAGCAAAGGAGTGCGGCGGCGTCCTGACGGAGCAGCAGAAGGTCATCCAGTCACCTGGCTTCCCTGACGAGTACCAGGATGAGCAGATCTGCTACTGGCACATCCGGGTCCGTCTGGGCCAGAGGATCCGGCTGAACTTCCTGGAGTTTGACGTGGAGGACGACACGGCGTGCCTGGCTGACTACCTGGAGGTCTACGACAGCTACGACGACGTGTCC
Organism: Stegastes partitus; assembly: GCF_000690725.1. Classification (NCBI taxonomy): domain Eukaryota; kingdom Metazoa; phylum Chordata; class Actinopteri; family Pomacentridae; genus Stegastes; species Stegastes partitus. The sequence continues at coordinate 57,586 of NW_007579506.1, read as the reverse complement.
GGCTTCGCTGGAAGGTGGGAAGGAGAAACTGATAAGTATTGAAAGTTAAATGCTTTAAAAGTACAGATTTTTGATGTAAATGTTATTTACAGTTTGAACAGTTTTTTTTTAGGGATTTACATTTAAATAAATGCTTTTCTCTGTGATGTGATTTCACTAATTATTTTCTGTACTTTAACAAAACAGGGACGATCTGTAAAACAACAGCAAACTCTTCCATAAGTGGCTCTTAAAAACTTCTAAACATTCATTTTTACATCATATAAAACAACAAAATGCAGGAAATTCTGCAAAAGATTCTGAAAAAACAAACTGAAAACAGACACTAACAGAGAAAGTTGTTTGTTCTGAGTATCCTGTGACTGAAGCTTGAGGTTTTCTGAGGAGAGTCTTTGTCTGACGTGAACCTTCTCCTCCGTCTCCAGGTTCTGTGGTGATTACCTACCTGATGATATGATCAGCACAGGTGAGCGGCGTCACCTTCACACCTGAGGACACGTTGGTCCAAACCTGCAGAACCTAAACCTTGTGTTTGCTGTTTTTAGGGAACGTGATGACGCTGAAGTTCCTGTCGGACGCCTCGGTCACGGCCGGAGGCTTCCAGCTGCAGTACACAGCTGTCAACGCATCGCTGCTCTCACACAACCACACCCATCACTTCACCTGAGCGGCAGGTGGCGCTGCTGCATCCTGATGCTGTATTTATGACGTGACTGGTGACCTCGTTTACTGTAATGAGTGTTTAGAGCTGATTAAAGGAATAAAACAAGTGAAACCCTCCTGACTCCGTCTGTCCTCAGCAGTACCATAAACTGTATTTTTTTTGTAAAACAATTTGCTGTTATTTTACTTTTTTTCTGTTTTGTTATAGTCCAGATAATGTTTGGTAAAATTACAGGGAAAAAAATATTATTTTAATGTTAATCCTTAAAAAAAAGATAAAAGCTGTAAATGTTCTCCACATCAAAATCTGTAATTTACGAATATTAATTTGTTCTCTTTTAATGTTTAACTGTAACATTAACATCGATGCTTTTACTGCATTGAAATCAGCTAAAACTATCATAATTTAAAGATATGATGAACAGAAACAGACTAAAGCCTCCAATCTTTGTGGATTCTTTCACATAAATCAGTGTGTAGTTGGGTTTGGGTTAGATGCCACTAATGTCAATAAATGTTCAGATGATCCAAAATCTAAGTAAAAATCCAAGATTAGACAAAAAAATAATTGTCTTGTTATTCCTGTTCTTCATATTATTCATAGTATTATTGCTCTTATTGTTATTGTCATTACTCTTCTTAATGTTATTATTATTTTTCTTCTACTACTGTTTTTCTACTTACTGTTTATTATTATTATTATTATCTTTGTTGTTGTTCTTCTTCTCTTCTTTTTATTACTACGTTCTGTACGTTCTTCTTCTTCTTAATAATAATAATAATAATACTGTTCCTATTATAATTATGATTACTGTTCTTATTATTTTTTCTTTTTTTTCTATTATTGTTTTTGTTCTTCTTCTTCTCTTCTTTTTATTATTATTACCGTTCTTCTTTTTCTTCTTCCTCTTATTGCTCTTCTTCTCTTCTTCTTATTATTATTACCGTTTTTCTTCTTCTTCTTCTTCTTCTTCTTCTTCTTCTTCTTCCTTTTCTTCTTTCGCTTCTCATTCTTCTTCTTCTATATTTATTACCGTAGTGTCAGTGTTGTTGCTGCTCTTCCTTATAAGGTAAAGTGGGCGGTACCGCTGTGTGATGCGGCGGGTCAAAGGTAATTTCGTACGTCGGCGTGGTGGTTTGGCGCCAGCAGATTTCGCGGGGTCCCAGCAGCGGAAGGAGCAGCGGAGCAGAACCAGAGGAAGGAGGCTCAAAGTGATACCATCCACCGCTGCTTCAGAGCCACGAACACCGGACAGAGCAGCGAGCAGCCCGGTGCAGGGGAGCGGAGAGTCCCGGAACCGCCGTCCCGTCCAGCGACTCACACCGAGGTGAGCAGGCGTAGCTCCGGCAGAGGCTGCGCGGTGTGTCCGCTCAGACAGCCGCCGACCGGGGGACGGGTTCTGCTGGGCTGGTAGCCGTGTGTGTGCCGGGTGTTGTGGGTCTGAGTGAACTCCCGGGCAGGTGAGCGGGCAGGTGAGCCGCTGCTCGCAGGGAAACTTTGCTAGCTGCAGCCTGCTAACGCTGCTGCTAACCTGCTAGTAAACGTTAGCAGCTGCTGCGGCTTCGGTTCTGAGCTCTGAGTCTCTGAACAGAACCAGGCGGTGCTGCTGGGTCCGGCTGCTGGGTCCGGCCCAGCAGCCGAGCCCACTGACACGCCGGTTCCGCTTCTTTAAACGTGTGTGCAGGTGAATTAAAAGGTGTGTTTACATCCTGAGCTAACCTTCCGGTCTGTGCACATGTTGCTCTGCTAATCTGTTTCAGACACAGTGGAGGAGACCAGAGCGTCGCTGCAGCTCCCCGAGGTACCTCCTATGTTCCTCCACTGTACCTCCTATGTTCCTCCACTTTACCTCCTATGTTCCTCCACTGTAGCTCCTATGTTCCTCCACTTTAGCTCCATGTTCCTCCACTTTAGCTCCATGTTCCTCCACTTTAGCTCCATGTTCCTCCACTTTAGCTCCATGTTCCTCCACTTCAGCTCCATGTTCCTCCACTTTAGCTCCTATGTTCCTCCACTTTAGCTCCTATGTTCCTCNAGCTACGTCCATCTGTTATACAGTCTATGCTCTTTACTAGCTAAACTCCCATGATGCTGTCTGCTTGCCAACATTGAACTGTCTGCCTCCTCTGGTCTCTCCAGCATTAAACAGTCAGAGGCCACCTGGTGGAACAACCAGGTACTGCAGCTGACCCACGCTACATCCCTCATGGAAACACTAGTTGGAATAACTTGTTTTTTTGTTAATTAACCACCTACATCGTGTTCATGCTGCTAATTATTCAGGGATTGATCGAAAGATCGCTGCAAATTGCTTCGTAAAGCTCAACCCTTATTTTTTCGGTTTAATAACTTTATTAAAGGTCAGAAGTTGACGTTTGCCTCCTTCACCTGAACACAGTTAAACCTGGTCATTCAGGTTTTTGCTTCTCTGTCAGTTTCATGACAATAAAGCAGGACAGACATCATGTTTTAATTGTAATAATTTCACTCATTCATACATTAATTAATCATGTTTACGAGCTCTTGTTTAGTTCAGTGGTGCTGGTTGGTGGATCCTGCTTGGATGGTTTCACCACAGCAGAACATATAGTCACATATTTACTGACGTCCAGACTCAAAAACAAGCTGTAAGACCAGCTGTTTCATGTTCCACTGGGTTATAAATATACTTTGTTTAACACATGTGGGCTGGACGGAGCTCATTAAGTGTCTCATAAGACTGCTGTGGTGCCTCTTCACTAATTATCAGAAACTCGTGTTCATGCTGCCGATCATTCAGTGATCGACGAGTAAAGATAAAAGCTGGTTCCTTTACTTTGATGCAGTTTGCTGGTTGAACATATTTCATCAGAAGTCGTCTTGAGTTGAGCTCAGACATTGTTTCTTTGTGTCACAGTGCTGAGGAGGTGAGTGGGCAGCGGCCGGTTCCTCAGATCTGGGTTCCTCCCCTTCGGTGGGTATTTAAAGCAGCAGCAGCAGCAGCAGCAGCTCTGAGCTCCTGAACCCTCTGCAGGCTGCAGGATGCTGCTCTTGACTCTGCTCTGGACTCTGAGCGTCCTGCTGACGGAGACGCACTCGTGGGGCTTCAAAAACGGAATATTTCACAACTCGATCTGGCTGGGTGAGTTACTGTTGCTGCTCCACAGACATCTGGGAGCTCTTTGGTGGGAAGGTCATCATCCTGGGAAATGTACACGATGCAATTCACCGTGAAGCTGATTCCAGCAGAGCTTCCTCCTCACACGTGGTCGAAACTACAGCTAACGAATGAATGATCAGTGATGCTTTAATGCAGGATTAATCACTCGCTGAGTTCAAATTTAATTCTTTATCCATCAAATGAAGTGAATTCACATTAACTTCATACACCGAGCGACCGAGTCAGCTGGATTGTAGTTACTTTAAAGTATATTTCAGACCTAAGTATTTGCTGTTTTAATGTAAATAAAGTAAAAATGAAGTAAATAGATGAAGTTATTTTGAAATCAAACTGGAAACTTTTACATATATGTCGTCTATTAAACATGAATAAACTTTCACAGAACTGAAATTCACGTGTGAGCTGTGAATTAACGTTCCTGGATTGATAATTAACTAAGATTAAACCAATCACATGATTTATAAATGGTGATGATATCAACAATAACCTATTAGCAGCTTTCTAAATCGATGTTTCAAGGTCCTGCAGATATTAAACACCAAGTGGACCAGACAGTAAATGAAATGGAGCAGACCAACACAGTAAACTAAATAAAACAACCAAGAAGGTGTTCAGTGTGTTTCAAGGAGGTAAAAGATTCATGGTTCAAATTAAACAAAACAAAAACCTGCTTTAAACTGGCTGGAGACTGAATCCCTGCAGTAACGTGTTCACCTGGTCCAGCACACGTTTTAAATACATGAATCCTGCTTCATTATGAAGTCTGACCTCAGCTGCTGCTACCTGCGATTATGAGGGAGGTTTTTTTTTTTTTGCAAACGCTGCAGGAGTTTTTCCCACATAAAGGCTGCCTGTGAGGAGGATTAATGGCCTATACAGCAGCGTTCTGTGAGCCAAGCTGCATGTTTATGGGTCGGCTGAGTGACGCAGTAAACATGAGGAGATGACTTCATCGCAGGGCTTTCCAAAAAATCACAAGAACAACAACGTTCCTCTTTTTTTGTAATATCATGGAGATGCTTTACAGTCTTGAGCTGCTGCCTTCCCACACGTACGCCTCCGATTCTCACTTCATCAACTCCGTCTTTGGGATTTACGAGGTGACGATGGAAGCGTTTCGTTCTGCTCATGCATTCGTGCACCTTTATTGAAACCTTTTCCGTCTCGCACAGCAGAGCCAGCAGCGGCTCCAAACACGAGAGTTTAATTAGTGTGAAAACATTCAGCAAACGGGTTTAAAAAGATCAAAATATCAACCGGTGGCTAACTTCGAGTGAGTCCTGCCAAGTTCTGCAGTCATGCATGCCGAGGCAGGCTCAGCGGAGGACTCCCCATCGGCAGCAGCAGCCACCGACCAAACTGTTGTTGAGCCTCGGAAGCAGAAAAAATATCATTCAGTCAGACTTTTGTTCACTTTTAGGTCAAACAGCCCTTCACATGAGAACACTTTAAGAAGCAAGTCAAAGGATGTACGGGGACAGATTTAGATCAAAGTTCTATAAGAACCTTACATCCGTTTAATATTTTATATAATTTAAACTTGAATTACTGCATTAGTTAGAACTAGATTCTGGTTGATCTGACTTGACTTGATGAATTCAAGTCTCCTCTAATAAACATTGGAGCAACTTAAAAACCTGCATTCATAATTATGCTAATTAGGTCCATAACACTTACAAACAACCCAATTATTACGAGTAATCGACTAAAAACTTGTGTTTATGCAAATAAATCATGAAGTAACTAAAATACCTTTGATAATAGAGGAAAAGCTGGTTTCTCTGACTCAGTGTAGTTCGTTGCTTGAACACTATTTAATTAGAAATTGTCTAAACTAAATAAAGACTGATGCAGACTGTTGCGTTATGGTTTTTCGGTGGAGCCCAGATATGATTTTTTATCAGGTGGCTTTAACACAGTCTGATGCTGGAGCCCTGTTCCACCACTTCATTACATGTTAATAAATAAATGAATAAATGTAATCTGCTGATTTAGATAAATCTTTAAAGTCACAAACATTGTTCTGATTATTTGTTCATTTAATATTTACTGTAATTTATTTTCAAATTTCTGCTTTAGTTGATTTAAAGCTAAATTCAAGTTGAGGTAACTTCATTAAATCGGCTTGATGACGACGTTTTTTTTCACCTTGAGGTCAAGATTTCAAGTAATTTTTAAAATTTGTAAACTTAAATAGTAAACTTAAAAACTTGTGTTCGTATTTACTTTGATTAAGTACATTACACTGAACAACCCTTAACTTGAGGTCAGACTCTGGCCTGATGATGGTTTTCAATCATTTTGCATCAGAAGAAAGTAAAACCACATTTTTTATTTACATCCAGACACACAAACAAGCTGCTGACACTGTTTTTATCAGTTTATCCACATGAGCTCTGGGTGGAGGTCATTAAGTGCCACATGAGTCGTCGTCATGGTGCCCATTCATCAGCTAAAGTCCCATAATGCTCTCTGCTCCAACACAAACCTCCACCGACTAGATGTTGGGTGACCATAGCCTCTTTAGATCAGACTCTCTCTGGAGCTCATCTCTTGTTGTCTCTCTCCGACAGAACAAGCAGCTGGAGTTTACCACCGAGAATCACGCAAAGGACGATACCAGCTGACGTATAAAGAGGCCAAGGCCGTCTGCAAGTACGAGGGCGGGACGCTGGCCACGTACCAACAACTGGAAGCTGCCCGACAGATAGGTCTGCACACTCACACGTCTCCACAAACTCTAGTCCAGAGGTTGTCATCGCCGGTGACTCACTCTGATTTCAGAACTGGATCCTGCTCCATAAGCAGTTTACATGACGAGACCTCTGCAGCAGGAAGCGTCGTGTTTACGCTGCCGCTCTCCCATGAAGTACATTAAACATGAGGCTGCTGTGATGGAACAGCGCCGACACGTCTCAGGAATGCTTTTAACGTGAAGGAGAGGAGGTTCATGTGTTCTCGGGGTGAAGGTCAGCGAGTGGAACAACGCTTTCCCGCCTCCGTTGTTCTCTGTGCTTAGCTTTAAACGGCCTCCCAAGGATTGTAAAAGCCTGTTAGCGCCTTCTTGGGAGAGTAATATCGTAGCTTCCAGGGCAGAGATTGAATCCAGCCTCCCTGTCGGCCACCTAGGAGGTCCTGGTTTATCTGGGCTGATTGTAACTCTGAGCTAGACTCTCCCAAACAAGAACAACAGCTGAGTGAGGCTTCAATCCAGCCTCGTCCTCTGCAGCTGGCGGCAGACAGGAGCTCGTTTGTGTCGACGTGACCAAAGACTGTGTGTCCGTCTGGTGTGTTTCAGGTTTTCATGTGTGTGCTGCTGGATGGTTCGATAAAGGACGTGTCGGGTATCCCATCGTCAAGGCCGGAGCCAACTGTGGCTTCGGGAAGGTCGGCATCATCGACTACGGATACCGGCTGAACAAGAGCGAGAGATGGGACGTCTACTGCTACAACCCAAACTGTGAGTCCAGCTTCAGCTTCCTGGTTCCTTCTTTCCTTCACTTTGGTGTAAAGCTGCTTTTTGTGCATTAAAGGTCTACGTCAGAGAGTTCTTCTGCTTTTCACCTCCTGAAACTTCTCCTTTGACGTTCAGACGTTTGTTCTGTTTCCATCGACTTGTGTCATAGCGTTAGCGTAGCTCCTGCTAGCAGGTAGCTTGGCTGCCTTCAGTCCCACATTATCTCCTCTCTACAGCTGCTTCTGTCACTCAGAGATCTAGACTGACTGACCAATCACAGCAGACCGGAGTCTCCACCTGATTCAAACATGAACTCTTGTTATCACGTCCAGAGATCCCCAGTAGGAACCTCGTCCAGCTTCCAGGAGGTCAGGAGGCCCACATCCTCGATTGTGGTCATTCAGAATTTAACCCCACTGACGTCGGCTTGTGGTCGTGTTGATGACGACCACAATGGAGCTTTGTGACATTTGGTAAATATAGAAAAACAGTTTATTTAAGCCAAACGGTGATCTTTTTTGTATGGAGAAGCTGAAGCCGCCTGTTCAAAGGAAACATGAGGTGACGCTGCACAGACTCACTCTGCAGTCTGGACGTAAACGTGACGGAGAAGTGAAGCAGCTCAGCATGACACCGACTGTTTCAGTCTGACTCACAACCACAATCTCAGACCCACCCTGTGACTTATCAGAGCGACAGGAATAAACCCGAGAGCTGAGCAGCAGATAGCTACGAGTCAGGGTGACGTATGAGGCTCTGCTAGGATTTCACCATCAGCCTGAGTCACGCTACGTCATCTTAAACTCAACAGGGGAGCAATTAGAGCAAGACTGAGCTA
>NW_007579506.1:43692-48626 GCF_000690725.1 Stegastes partitus | reverse complement strand
CTGCAGTTCAACCTAACGTGTTGTGATGAGGAGCTCAGAGTTTTTAGTTTTCCGGCAGAATCTGATCTAAAGAAATGAATTTTTAAATGTAGAACAAAGTGATTTCGCTGAAACATTTAAGTTTAGTTTTTGTTGTCTTTGCGACTTGCTGGCAGGTTTTGGGCTTCAGGGTCTTCAGCAGTTTCTCACCGACCAGAGCCGTCTGTTGTCTGGTGGCGTTTTAGAAGATCTATGAACCAACGTGAAGCTGTAGAAAACCAAAACAATGAGCACAAAGATTCTTCAGAATCTTCAACGAGCTTGAAGGAGATGCAGGGTTGAACAATAACTATCTGTGGCTTTAAACACTGTTTTCTTACACTGATCTGTTGTTCATATAAATTAATGTGACAGTTGACCAGAGTGCTGCTCATGTTGAGACAGAACAACAACAACAACCAAACAAATGGATTTAAACTTGTAAAATCAAATAGTAACTCAACACAAAACACTTTATAAGATATTTTAAGAACTAAGGGGAACCAAAGCTGTTGACAGCAAATACAACCTGAGGTTTTCCTTAGAAGTGTCAACAGACGAAGACTTAATTAAACTTCACCAGAAATCCTCCATCAGTTAATTAAAGCTGCTTCACATTTAGTTATTAGAGATCAGTAATCCATGTACTCAGTGAATAATAAACGTGTAGCTGCTCTCTGGTGGACAAACTGNGTGTTCACAGGCTTCTGCTGCCCCCTGCTGGCCGCAACAGGAACTGCTGACACCTGGACACTGACCCTGTTCAGGTAAATCTGTATTATTTAATGTCATACTGCAGGTCTTAACCTCGATAATTAAAGTGCTTCAGTAAGTTTAAATGAGTCTGATAATTTATTTAATAAATGGTTCTGTAGGATCTTAATCCTGGTGTTTAATTGTACATTTACATCTGATGTGACGTTGTAGGATCTTAATATTTAAATGAGGTGAAACTAGATCATGATTATAATGTTACAGGGTCTTAACCTTAATGTTTGTATTGAATCTAATATTGTAGAGCGTTGGCCCCAATATTTAAGTTGTTAATAATATTTAAATTAATCAGATAAATTATATAAGAAATAATAAATAAAAGTAATAAGTGTCTTAATCTTATTCCAATTAGTCGGGTAGCATTTTGTATATTATTACTGGATGTTAACTTCATTTAAATATTTTTAAATAATGAATATTTCAGATGTTTTTATTCAGTCGACCAACGAGCTGAACGTGTTTTCAGCTGAATAAATAAAACACGACAAGATAAAAGCTCATCAGTTTATTTATGAGACCATTTACGACGTCGTATGAGACATTAAAAAACAGATAAAACAGGAAAACAAACACTAAAATATTGGGAACATTAAGAGCAACCAAACAACAACTAACATGTTTTTCCTTTAAGTGGAAGAGGAGGTTTCTTTGTTTTTGTCTGTTCCAGAAACAATAAATAATATTTTTGGGCTTTAACGTTTAAATCAGTCGGGTGAATAAATATAATTAATCTTGTTTCTCTGTTGGACATCACTTTGGTTCTGTTTGTAAATGAAGCTGATGTGACTTCTGAGACAGAAACTTGTGAACCTGTTGTACGTCTAAAGATTCGTAGTTTAAAACAACCTGCAGCTTTCGGAGAAGAGTCACTCTGAACGTTTCCACTGAAGACGATCCTGAGCTTCAGTTCAGCCTGTGGACTCTGGGAGGCGCTGCAGCGTCTGATTCAGGGTTTGAACTGCAGGTTGGAGTCGCCTGTATCCAGGACGGAGAAGTAACTGAGTACATTTACTCTCACTGTGTACTTCAGTACATTCACTGGAGTCATTCTGCAGTTAAAGTTGCTTTGTGGATATAAAACTAATAAATGAAATAATGCACGGCTGGTAGAAGATGTGTAATAATATCTATTAATCTAAAACATGACAATCTGTGTTCATATTTATGTAGTTTTAATTAAGCACATTTATAAATACGTGACTTTTACATGTACCTGGGTGTTTATGAAGTTTACGGTTATTTTAAATGTGCTTTTCATGCTGGATCTCTGGTTTTAATGACACGTAATTCAACACTTTTTTGTTATTTTACTAGATATTATCTGTAGTTTTATAAAAATAAAATAACAATTTAAAGATTTATTTGCCGTTTTTCCAGCTTTATTATACAAATGTGTCGTTTAAACAACAGCAACTGTCTGTAAAATAAGTTGTTGCTGATTTAAATGATGAATTATGAACTAGTATTTGTGAGAATGCAATTTTACAACGTGAACATTATTTACAATTTTGTTGTTTGTTTTTTTTATGATTAATGTCAATTATTGTTTTTAACTGTACTTTTATAGTTTATTAACAAAACAAAGAAAATCTGTGAAAAAATATTTAACACTGTTAAATCTTTAAAATACAGATTTTTTCTTTTGAATAACAGCAAATATCAGTAAAAAAAACTATAATAAAATAAAAGTAAAGTAATAATTAAAAATAAGCAAAATTTTACGTAAAATGTGGTACAAGTTCTCAATGTGGATGTTATTTACATTTTTAGATTATTCTTGTAAAATTATTTTTGTTAATAGTTTTTTATTCAGATTTTTCTGGATATTATCTTTAATTTAACAAAACAGGGAAAATCTACAACATAAGAGTTGAATTTTTATTTTTATTTATTTTTGAACCAGTTGTCCTTCATATACATAATTTTTTTCTGCAATAATCACAAACATCTCAAAAACAATTTTACTTTGCTGTTTTAAATACAGTAAAGATTTTACAGTAAAACGATATAAAACGACAAATAGCATTTATAAAAATATTAACTTATGATGTGGACGGTACTTAAAGTTTGTTTTGTTTAGAATATTTGTTATTAACATGTAAATTTATAGTTTGTGGTGTCAATGGTGAGTTTACTGGATGTTTTCTGTAATTTAATAATATTTTAATAGTATAATAGCAAAAAAAAAAAAGAAAACGTTTGTTGATCTTAATAAACGTCATTTTTCTCTGGAATAAAACATATTTAAAACTGTTTCATTTGCTGATTTAAATGCAGTAAAAACAACAGATAGCGTTTATTTTTTGTTGTTCCTTCATGTTTTACAGTGTCTGAGTGAGACTGTGTCAGTGTGTCAGCCCGGCCGCCTCCAGAACCTCCAGAACCAGCAGGAGGTCCGGCTGGAGGCGACACGGAGCCAAGATGTGAAGTCATGGAGGTCAGTCAGTGCAGAGCCGATGGAGGAGTAAAACATCGTCCGTCCATCCGACGGGTTCTGAGCAGTGAAACCAGAACCGGTACAGAACCGGTGTCCGACATGTGTGCAGAGGATCTGACGTCATCTCAGGGCAGCGGTTGGAGTTTCCTGGTACCGGACGGTTTCCCAACAGCTCAACAAACATCCTTCAGACCTGATTCTGTTTCTTTATGTTGGTAAAAGTTCAAACTGACTGAAAAAACTAATTCTGCTGTTTGAACCGGGCCAGACTGTTTCCAGGTGCAGAACTGAGGAACCTCGAAGGACGAAGCTTCCAGGGTTTGAAGGAGGTTTGATGTTACTGAAAGGAATCTGGCTTGAAAAGTAAGAAAACATAAATACTTCTGGATCCACCAGGAACCAGCTCCTGTTTGACTTTTATTGTTTTGTTATATTTAGACTTTTTAATGGCAACAAACCAGAACATCGGTGGTTTCCTCTGCCAGCATCATGTGGACCTGACCGGCACGTTACTGTCCTGATTAGTCTCTGTGCATCTATAATCTATAATCCATCTATCCAGAGTATTAGTCTAAACCTAACTTGGGTGACACTGGTTTCCTTTTTNACTGTAGCTCCATGTAGCTCCATGTTCCTCCACTGTAGCTCCATGTAGCTCCATGTTCCTTCACTGTAGCTCCATGTTCCTTCACTGTAGCTCCATGTTCCTTCACTGTAGCTCCATGTAGCTCCATGTTCCTCTACTGTAGCTCAGTGTCCTGCCTCCTCTCATTCCTCCACCTCTTCCCCCACAGGCCTCGAGGAGGTGAGTAATAATGATGGCGACTGCAGGGCCTCCGAGCAGCTCCAGCTTCCTCCCGCTGCTGGAGTCTCTGGAGGATGTCGCCGCCGGACAGCCGGATCAGACGGACGCCTACCTCACCATCGCCAGGTGAGTCCTCCGCCGTCCTCCGGCTGCATCACGGTGACGTTTCGCCTCTCATGTGAGCGAGGAAATAAGGTTTCTGCTTCGTTTCCAGCCGGCTCAGCGGAGAGGAGGGCCGGCAGTTTCTCCCTGCAGTTGAAAAGCACTTTTCTCGTCTGGGTAAAGCCATCCTGGTGAGTGTTTTTACGACATTAAAAAGCTGCAGGAGCGTCTGAATCTTCCATATCTGATGTTTTGTCTGTTTGGCGTTGCCTCCAGGGTCACATGGCCAGTCCGAATGCAGAGCTGAGCCAAGCTGCCTTACAAGCTTTGGGGTTCTGTGTTTATCACTCGCATGTCGTCTCTGGAGTTCCCGGTGAGTTCAGTTTTATACTCAACACCTGGTCCGACCTTAAACTCTGTGATCTGAGTGCGATTCTGTCCCGTCCGTCCTCCAGAAGTCCTAGCAGCAGAGATCCTGTCAACGCTTTGCTCTCTGGTGGTGAAGTCGACCGATAAGAACACATGCACCAGAGCGCTATGGGTCGTCTCCAAACAGAGCTTTCCTGCAGACGTCGTCGCCAAAAAAGTGAGCAGAGGTTTAGATTCAGACTGAAACCTGAACAGCGGCGTTGGTTTGAGAAGTCGGAGTCATCACGTATTGATCTTTCACTCAGGTTTCGTTGATTCTGTCGACTCTGGAGAGCGTCTGGAGCAGAGAGGACGTCCAGTCCGTGGTGATGGAGCACGAAGCCTTGAACGTTATCATCCGGTAAAAACTGTTCACTTCATCTTTAATTT
>NW_007579506.1:34345-42562 GCF_000690725.1 Stegastes partitus | reverse complement strand
GGTGGCAGCGTCATGATGAAGCACGGTGGTGGCAGCATCATGATGAAGCACGGTGGTGGCAGCATCATGACATGAAGCACGGCGGTGGCAGCATCATGACATGAAGCACGGCGGTGGCAGCGTCATGATGAAGCACGGTGGTGGCAGCATCATGATGAAGCACGGTGGTGGCAGCGTCATGAGATGAAGCACGGCTGTGGCAGCATCATGATGAAGCACGGTGGTGGCAGCATCATGATGAAGCACGGTGGTGGCAGCATCATGAGATGAAGCACGGTGGTGGCAGCATCATGATGAAGCACGGTGGTGGCAGCATCATGAGATGAAGCACGGTGGTGGCAGCATCATGTCCGTGCTGAATCAATATATAACTTAGCATTTTGCTGATTGTGCTTCTTGCTGGTGTTGGCAGGATGCTGGAGCAGGTTCCGGCCCAGATGGGCGACGGGTCGGTGCAGTGGGCGAAGCTGGTCGTCCCTCTGGTGGTTCACTCGGCCTCCAAGGTCCGTCTGCGGGCGGCGGCGGCCATGGAGATGGGCTTACCTCTGCTGCTGGAGAAGCAGATGGAGGTGGCTGCCGTCATCGAACCCATGATGTCCACAGTGAGTGTGAACAGCTGCTGTTCATGAATACTGTAATAAATTAGCTTCAAAGTCTCTGAATATCCAACATTCAAGAGTTTTTAAGTGTCACATGCTGGTGCAGCGGAGTGCAGAGAGACGGTTTGTTCAGGCTGTGCAGAAACAACGAGACGTAAAGAAATGTTCTTTATAAACAATAAAATAGTGCCGTGTACATTGTGTCACAGTGTGGCACATATAAAATATTTTATCCTAAAATTATTGATGTGTTTATATGAATATGCAGGTTTGATTTGCAACAAAAACAACTGAGCTAAAATATCAGCTAACGTCATTTTTTTTACAATAACATAGCAACTGACCTTGTTTAAGTAGCTAATGTGAACTTCTTTAAGTTATTGTCGAGGCTAACGTTACCCTGCCTAAGCTAACATAGCAGCTAACATTATCTTGTTTAGGCTAATGTTAAGGCTAACATCACGTTGCTTGGGCTAAAGAATTGAAGTTTAGGTGAATGTAGAGGTTAACGTTGCCTTGTTTTAAGTGGCTAATTTTACCTTGTTTACAATTTTGTAGAGGCTAACTTTATCCTGCCTACGCCAACATAGCAGCGAACATTATCTTGTTTAAGCTAACGTTAAGGCTAAGATCATGTTACTTGGGCTAAAGAATTAAAGTTTAGGTGAATGTAGAGGCTAACGTTACCCCGCCTAAGCTAACAACCACTAACTTTATCTTGTTTAAGCTAACGTTAAGGCTAACGTCATGTTTGCTTGGGCTAAAGAATTAAAATTTAGGTGAATGTAGAGGCTAAAGTCATCCTGCCTAAGCTAACAGAGCCGCTAACATTATCTTGTTTGAGCTAACATTAAGGCTAACATCATGTTGCTTGGGCTAAAGAATTAAAGTTTAGGTGAATGTAGAGGCTAAAATCATCCTGCCTAAGCTAACGTAGCAGCTAGCATTATCTTGTTTGATTATTTTCACTGTCAATTAATCTGTTGACGGTTTTCTTAATTAATCAACAAGGTGTTTGGTCTCTGAAATGTAAGAAAACAGTGAAAAATGACACGATGACTCAAAGATATTCAGTTTACTGTCAGGAGGAGGAAAGAAACCAGCAAATATTCACATTTAAGAAGCTGCAATCACAGAGCTTTGACTGTATTTCCTTAAATAACAACTTAAACAGACCAATGAAGCAGCTTCGGGGGGGGTAACAGTGTTCAATCGTCTTCACAGAAACTGATCCCAGAACTGCAGAAGCTCTTCATGTCCAAGAACGAGACCAACGTCCTGAAGCTGTGGCCTCTGTTCGTCAAGCTGCTGGGGAAGGTAAAGTGTTAACGTCGCTGAGATATTAATAGATGAAGGAACGAGGCTCTCGTACAAACCTCAAGAACATCAGAACGTTTCCTAAATTAGATTTATTTGTGGATCACAGGCTTTTAAGAGCTCCTCAGCTGTCAGACATTTACAAACCGCTGCTCATTGTGTGTGCAGGCTGAGCTTAGACTTAGTGAAGCTGCGTTATGACAAATTTAACACTGCAATGAGCTCAGATTCACTGTTTTAGGACTTAAACTGCACTGAGCGTGTGGGTAATTATTACGTTTATTACTGATTAGTCTTTATTTAACCACCACAGTGTAAAATGTTCAACGCAACATATTCAGATGTCTTCATTTATCCAACATAATAGTTTAACTTCCAGTTTCTGAACACAGACGACAAAGAAAACCAGAAACGTTCATATTTAGGAGGAGACACTACAGGTGAAAAAAAACAGCATTTCATCCCGTCGCGCTCCGACGGGGTGGAAGTGGGACGCAAAGTTTGCAAATGGCAGTTTAGGATAGCAGCTTCCACCATCAGTGGCGGATATCTGGATGCCACCACAACAACCAGATATTGGGATGTTCGAGTCCAGCCCTACTTAGGTCAACATCCAGAGGAATCAGTGCAGCAGCCAGAGCACTTAGACTGATTTCTTTATTTCTTTTAATTTATTTATTTATGTTTTGATGAGCAGAGGAGAGTGAAAAAGTCTGTAAAGGCTGAAATGTGGCGATAGTTTAATATCTGCAGGATGAGGAGACGAAACGAGCAGAAAGAGACGAAAGTGTCTCAGAACCATCAGAACAATACGAAGGACAACGAAAACAGGAATCAGATCAGTCAAAGAAATGCTTCTTTCTTCTGGATTCCCCACATTTCTTCTCCCTCTGGTCTGTCTAAATGTGAATGCAAACACCTAAAGCCCGTTTCCTCCTCAGCTGCTGCACAGAGGAGGACCGTTCATCAACTCCCTGCTGCATCTGGAGGAGCTCGGCTTCCGCAGCTCTTCTCCCACCATCAAGAAAATCGCCTTCATCGCCTGGAAGAGCCTCATCGACAACTTCGCCCTCAACCCGGGTGAGCGGTCGCCTCGGTCTCGTCTTTGTTTCCCGTCTCTCGTCAGACTGAGGTGTTGAACTCTTGCCCTCCCGCAGACATCCTGTGCAGCTCCAAGCGCATGAAGCTCCTGATGCAGCCGCTCATGTCCATCAACGTGAGGACGGAGGCTCTGCTGCTCACCAAGGTGGAGGTCTGGTGGTACCTGGTGGTCCAGCTGGGCCCCAACCTCTCCGCCAACTTCGACCAGGTTAGAAACACTCCTTTTTTTATCTCCAGCACTCGCTCAGTGTCTGCTCGGTGAATCTTTTCATCGTCTCCGTTTTCTGTTCGCTGGAGCTCCTTCATACCAACAATCATGATCTGAACACCCATCGGAGTGTTTCTACATCAGATCTCAGCACTGTTTGGGTAAAAGCTGAAACGTTTCTGTAGCGCTGAATGTCAAAAACTGGCAAATATGTTAAATTTAAAGTGATTATATTCAACATTTTAAGACTTTTTTTGGTCGGTTTGCACACAGCCGTGCTCTTATGCAAGCTGCCAACAAGTCGAGCAATGCACTCGACTTCCATCACAAACTTTCTTGTGTCTCTCAGCATCTTGTTCACGGCTGGAAAACCAACTTTAGGTGCATCGGCGCCACCTACTGGCTGGTGTGTGCATCAGTGTTACTGGTGTGCCAGAAATTAGGGAAATGAAAAGGTGCAATTAAATGGAAATTAACACTTTAATGCTAGCCCTAGAAAAAGGAATGTTTCCAATTATTCATAATCTCAATAAATATGCACTAATTAGCTTTAAAAGATAAAATAAATGGCTAAATGTGTATTTTCCATTAGTTTTCTTTATTCTGGGTGACTCTGTGGATGTAGACATGATGCGCTGAGGGCTGAGACGAGGTTCTGTTACTGATCAGTGTTTGTCTCCCTCCAGGTTTCGGTTCCCCTGCTTCAGTGCACCATCGGATCCGACTCGTCCTCCGTCCCCGGGACTCCGTCTAGACCCATCACTCAGAACGGCGGCGCTACACCTGTAGCCAACAAGACAGGTGGAGCGACACGCCCTGCCGGTCAATCGGCCAGAACCCACGACAGCACCGGCAGAGAGTTTAATGTGCGTCTTCTTGTTTGTGGTTAGGCTTCAACAGTCCGGCCAACACGTCTCGGATGAGCCTGAACTCCAGCGTCCAGGTTCCCTCCACCTTCCCCTCCATCCAGCTGCTGGGCCTGGAGATGCTGTTGCACTATTTTCTGGGTCCAGACGTTGTTTCTGCTGCAGCAAAGAACAAACTCATCCTGAGCCTCGGTGGGTCTGAGCTTCCTGTTGCCTGGTTGAACCTGTTCTGAACTCAGCTTTCTTTCTTTCTTTCTTTTTTTTTTTGTCTTTCCAGAGTTGGTATCTTTGTGAACTCTGCCTCTTAGTAAACTGGATCAGATGTTGGGAGTAGTTTATGTTGACGTGTTTATTCTCGTGAAACAAACGACTGAGGCAGTAAAGTACAGAGCACCTTGGAAGTTGTGGTTTTTCAACTGATTGTATTTTGAAAAAGAAAACAAACTTCTACACAATGCTAATTTAGCATTGTGTAGAAGTTGTGTCAGCTGCTATGTTAGCTTAGAGAAGAGAGTGCTAACCACTTTGGTAGTTTAATCAAGATAATGTTAGCTGCTATGTTTGTCTTAGGGTTATGTTAGCTGCTATGCTAGCTTCGACAAGATTACATTAGCTTCTACATTAGCTTAAATAAGGTAGCATTATCCACCTAAACAAGGTAAGGTTAATCGCTTTGCTAGTTTAACCAAAGTAGCGTCAGCTGCTGTGTTAGCTTAAAGAAGAGAGTGCTAACCGCTATAGTAGCTTAGGCAAGATAATGTTAGCTGCTATGTTGGCCTTAGGCCCTAAGGCTAACATAGCAGCTAATGTAACCCTAGCACTCTTAGGGTTACATTAGGTGCTATGCTAGTTTAGGCAGGGTTACATTAGCCTCTACGTTAGTTTAAATAAGGTAGCATTATCCACTTAAACAAGGTAAGGTTAGTCGCTATGCTAGTTTTACCAAAATAACGTCAGCTGCTATGTTAGCTTAAAGAAGAGAGCCGAAATTGCTATGGTAGTTTAAACAAGAGAATATTAGCTGTAAAAAGACACAATAAACTTTGTCATTGTGCTAAACAAGACAACAAAATGAGGACGACACTCCCTGAGTTCACACAATATTTACAATAAACTAACAAAAAGCCTCTGTTAGCCTAAACATAGCAACGATGTCATGTAACTTATGTGCATTCTAACTTTTGCTCGTCTTAAACTAAAAACGTCTCCATACGCGACTTCAGGTGTGTATTTACTGTTCTGGTTGTTTCTGCCATTGTTCATGTCTGTAAACCACCTGGACATGCTGCTGGACACAGTTATGAAATTAAAGCGACATTTCCCGCCTCGTTTGCACAGTCGAACTTGTTAAAAGTGTTGTTTTTTCCCTGCAGAGCCGCTGAACCACCCGCTGCTCTCCGCCGTTTCCTCCTTCACCAAACACGCCGCCATGCTGACGGCCAGCATCAGGGACGGATTCGTCAACGTCGGAAGAGACGCTCCAGGTAAACATCATCTGAGGCGATTCACTTCACACACTTTCCAGTCGTGTGAATGAGGCTTGCTTTCCCCTCGGAGCCTCGGTGCCGTAAACGGTTAAATAAAACTCTCCTCCTGGCGTCTGGCAGATTGTCGCTGTTGTTTACAGAGTTTAATTTTATAGTTGTGTGAGCAGCTCCAGATGACCTGCAGGTCTGCGTAAATACTCACAAATATGGAAACACATGTTGTGGATAATTAGTTTTTTACTGAAAACAGGCTCTTGGACTGAAACAGTACTTTAGAGCTGCGCTTAGAGAAAGTGGTTTAAATTTAATCTGCTGAATCAACGAGTGTGTTTGTTTGCTCTTCAGGAACCCTGAAGTAACACAAAGCAGGAGTCGGTCTTTACCAGACTCACTCTGTTTAAATGTTTTCACTTTCTGCTTAAATTGAGCCTGAAGCCGGATGTAAATGAGAAACCTTGTTCAGGATGCGGAGTCAGGAAGTGATTAAAGGCGTCAGACAGAGGAAGCAGCGTGGAGATTTAACTAATACAATTAAATGATTGTTCTCTCATCCAGAACGATGTTTTAAGGCAGAGCTGCAGCGTCCAGGCCGATCGGTTGGTCGATGCGTCCGACTTCTAATAAGTCTGAAACTCTCTGGTGTTGCCTTCACCAAGAGAACAGGTCGACATCGGCAGCCGTCCAGTATTAGTAGATTACTTTACTGACAGGAGGAGCAGAGCTCCTGTAAACACCTCCACATCATCACCGTGGGGATTCAGCTCCACTAAGGTTTCAGTTCAAGGTCTGACTTCAGCTGCAATGTGTTGATTTAATATGTTCATTCCCACAGACGTCTGTTTATATCGCTGAAATTATCCAAACTTTGGTTCACCGTATATGAAACACATAAGTTGACTGATTGTTTTAACCCTAAACCTGCTGTCCGGAGCGAATGTTTGTGTATTTATGGTTCCGTCTCTTTTGTCCTTCAGAGTCTCTTCTGGCTGTTATCTGGACGAGTCTGGTCCGGTTTGTTAACTTAACCATCGAGTCCGGTGAGTACGGCGCAAAGTTTGTGTGACGACGGAGAGATCCATGTTTTATCAGCTTTAGTTCAGCTTCAGTCGAACCTTAGTGCACGTTTGGTTGCAGAACTAATGAACCGTGATTAATATAACGAATGCGTTTGGTTAATAAACTCATTCGTTTGATTCATTTTTGAGAAAGAGAAAATAAATACACGATACAAACAAAACACAATCAAATCCAAAACGTGTGAAAACGAGCAGGATGAAGTTTAATCTGTCCCGTTTACGTTCAACTTTATACTTTTATGCCTCTTTAGAAACCCCACAGCACATTGACTTTTCCTTATTATTGGCTCATTCCATGTTAACTCTCAGAATCTGTCGAAGCTCGGTAGGAATCTGAAGCTGACGTCTGCACATTCTTTGGCTGAAATTCCAACATTTTCAGAATTTTCCACCCAACGGAAATTTACAGTAAATCACTCAGGAGTTGGAAATTGAGCGAAATGCAACATTCAGGCGTCCATATCTCTTGAAGTTTACGTTCTAGAGTCTTGTTTTATTTTTTTAAAATTCATTTCATGTGCAATTTTTGAAAAAATGCAGAATTTTTAAGGCCTTAAGCAAAAAACAAATGGAGTCTCCCAGAAACTTTTGAACATCATCCAGTAGAAATGTTCAATAAGTCTCCTGCTAGTTGGAAATTGAACCAGATGCCACTTTCACTTTCCATATCTTTTGAAGTGTATGTACTTGAGTCTTGTTTTCTCTTTTTTTTAAAAATTCACTTTATTTGCAATTTTTGAGCAAATCCTGAAGTTGGGAGTTCTTAAGAAACGGAGTCTCCCAGAAACATCCGAACGTCTCCCAATCAAAAGTTTCATAAATCTGTTGCGAGTTGGAAATTAAACCAGATGCGACTTTCAGACGTCCACATCTATTGATGTATACGTACTAGAGTCTTTTTGTCTTTTTTAAAATCCACTTTATTTGCGATTTTTGACCAAACCCTAAATTTGGGAGGTCTTAAGCAAAAAAATTGAGTCTCCGTTCACCAAAAACTTCTGAACATCTCCCAATAGAAATGTTCAATAAATGCCTCGCGACTGGGGAATTGAACCAGAAACCACTTTCAGACGTCCATATCTCTTGAAGTATACGTACTAGAGGCTTGTTTTTCTCTTTTTTTAAATCTACCTTATTGGCAAATTTTTGAACCAACCCTGAGTTTGGAAGGTTTCAAGCAAAAAATAAACAGAGTCTCCCAGAAACATCCAAACATCTCCCAACAAAGATTTTCAGTGTATCTCCCACAAGTTGGAAATTGAACCAGGTGCCACTTTGAGACGTCGATGCCTCTTGAAGTATACGTCCTGGAGTCTCCACATGTTCAGGAGAGAACGCAGCAAATTCTGGCCACCGAGACTCAGCTTCCTGCTCAAGACCCCCCAAATTCAGGATTTGTTAAAAAATCACAAATAAAGTGGATTTTCAGAACACTAGGAAACGTACATCTCTAATACATCGGATCTATTTGATCTGTGTTACTGTGAGAATAACATCTGAAAGACATCACTGATGCTTAGAAAGCTTCATATGTTAGCAGAAATGGGACCAATCAGAGTTGAC
>NW_007579506.1:23545-28150 GCF_000690725.1 Stegastes partitus | reverse complement strand
CAGTTCTGGGGTTGTAAATGGAGGCTTAACTTCTGGTATCTCCTCACAGCTCCTCACACTCCCGTGAACTGGATGCGGAAGCGGAACCGAGCTCTGGGGAACCTGTCCACGTTCCAGTCCCTGCTGGTGCAGAGCCTGGAGGTCTACCTGGAGAACCCTGAGGCCTCCTCCGAGGCCACGGGCTCGGCCCTGGTGTCCGTCCTGTCCACGCTCTTCACCAACCTGGTCCTCAACAACGCCGTCCAGGAGGCCCTGACCTCCCTCATGCAGCCACTCACGCTTTTCTACTCACAAGCCGCCGGCGAGAAGTTCTCCTCGCAGCTCCTGGGGAAGGTGAGCTCTTCCTCTGATCGTTTTATAACTTTCGTCTTTTAAAGCGTTGAAAGCAGCATCTGTCTGTGTCCTCCTGCAGCTGGAGAAGCTTCTGGGTGAGGTTCTGGGCTGCCTGCAGACCCGCTCCACTCTGGCCTTCAACGAGGAGCTGCTGGCGCTGCTCTGTCCTCTGCTCTGCGTCTTGTTTCCACACAAGAACAAGCAGCTGCGAACCTCCGTCGTCCACTTCTGGAACTCCACCTTCGCCAACACCGTCAGCCTCACGTATCCCGACAGCATCAGGTGAGAAGCTCTGGCTCTGAGGAGGAGGCGGCCCGGTGTCGGTGTGTCCCAGGTGATGGTGATGAATAACCTCAGTGTCTGTTTGCAGGCCGATCCTGAGCCAGGTGAAGCAGAAGACTCCCATCATCCTGCCTGGCTTCGAGGTCGTCAGTGTTCCTGATGAGCTCAGCGGACAGTATTCGGTGAGTGTCCACCGGCGTCTGTCCTCTGATCGGTGTTCTGGTTCTGGTCTCACTCACCGCTCTGTGTTTGTGTGTTCAGAGTGAGGGCTCCCAGCTGGAGACCAAGCTCAGCGGGATTCCTGTTTCCTCTGTGGGCAAAAGAGACTCGCTGCTGGGGAGAGCTGCTGAGGTGAAGGACAGGAGCTCCACCAAGAGCAAACCGGTTTCTGTAAGTTCAGACGGAACCACAGTTGGATTTCAGAGTATATATATCTGTCAACCTCTTCATGTTCTCAGTAGATGCACCTGCTCAGAGCGCAGTGACTATAAAGATGCTGATATAATGGTATAATGATATAATGATAAACCAGCAGCAGACTGAATCACTGCAACCTGGAAACCTATCAACAGCAAGTTTTTGTAGAGATTTTGAAACTTTTGATAATGATTTCATGTCTTCTTGGTGTGATTTAGCCCGTATTTGTGATTATTCTGGGGGGTTTTTGGCTTGTTTTGCATCTTTTTATGAGGATTTCATGTCTTTTTTCAATGGTTTAGCCTGTTTTTGTGGTGATTTATTGTTGTTTTGTGACAATTTAGCCTCTTTGTTGTTATTTTATATATTTTTTGGCTGATTTTGCATCTTTTTGTGATGATTTCATGTCTTTTCTGATAATTAAGCCTCTCTTTCTGGTTATTTTTCATCTTCTTTTGGCTCATTTTGCATCTTTTTGTGATGATTTAGCCTGTTTTTGTGGATATCTTGCATCTTATTTGGCTCATTTTGCATCCATTGTTGTGAATTAACCCATTTTCCTGCTGTTTTGCATGTTTTCATGGTGATACTGAATTTTTCAGCAGATATTCTTTGTACATAGATGGTGTTATTTACTCACCACTCAACGGCTACCAAATCGTAATGAAGTCACTGATGGATGCATCAAGACAAGAGTTTACTTATGAGTGCAACAACACATTTTAATCCTGATTACAGCATCGCTACAGAACAGTGAGGAACATATAAGACGTATGTTACATCCTCACAAAAAGGCAATAAAGGTTTGGATTAATGATTATTTGATTGTCCCAGGAAGGAGTCTTGGTTGTAAAGCTGAAACACAACAGTTTGTTGCCGTACAAACACGAATGCCACAAAACGAGCGCTAAAAGGCATCATTGTGGGTTCAGGAACAGGGAGATGTGACTGTTCTGTCCAGTTGCTTTACTGTTCTGACTCCTGTGATGGATTCTGTTTTCTCTTTTATTGTCGTTTGATATAAAATCCACAGTGTTGCCGTAAATCCTCCTGCAGGGTTTTCTTTGTTTTTTTTCGCTGTACATTCTCTCATCTTCTTTATTCTTCTGCTTCCTTCTGCAGACGAAGCTGGACTTTGGTTCTCCCAAACCTCCCCGCAGAGAGGTTCTAGAGGAGGAGGCGTCCATCGACTTCGTCTTCATCCCTCCTGAGACCAAGGAGAGAGTCCTGACGGAGCACCAGAAGGAGGTGAAGAGGACGAAGAGGTGAGGCTTCCCCTTTGGTCTGTTCAACGTTTGCCTGTTGTTGGTTGTGTGGCGCTGACGTTGTCTCTGAACAGGGTCGACATCCCGGCCATGTACAACAACCTGGACGCCTCTCTGGACACCACGGTGTTCAGCCAGTACACTCAGAGCCAAGAGGACTCCATGTAAGTCCTGAACCACTCGGAGGGAATCTCTGAATCTCTCATATAGAACAACAAATGCATAATTCATCTTTTTTCCCCACAGGGACAAAGTGTCGACTGACGGCGGTGCCAAAGAAGCTCCTGGAGAGGTAATAAACCATCATTAGACGAGTAAATACAAACGACAGGAGAGACTGGTTCTGTGTCGATGAATAAATAACTATAGCTTTATGTTATACCAGATTTTACAGACAGGACAAAAAAGAAAAGAAGGAAACTTCTTTGTTCAGACAAACCGAAGCCATCTCTGCTTTACTGTAACTGTAAATCCACGAAGAAGCCTTCTGGAGCTAACATTTTCTACGTATTCATAGTCAGAACATCACAAATATGGTTGCTTTCTTTCTCATTTTAACTTGTCTGCAGACAGATTTAGGAACTTACATCTGGTTTCTTATAGGTTCCTCAGAAAGATGTGGAAAAAGAGGACGATGCTGAAGTTCTAACGAAAGACACCCAGGACTACATCAGCCCAAAAGATGCTGAGAACGCAACAGAAACCCACCAGCAAGAAGAGATCATCCCTGACTCTACGGATGTTTCTATGGAGGATGCTAACAAAAGTGACGATAAGGCCGAAGATGAGAGTCCCAACGTCTCTGCTTCTTCAGATTTGGTTTCAGGAACTCCTCAGAAACCCAACAGCCGCCGCCAGTCCTTCATCACTCTGGAGAAGTATGCTGAAGGAAAACTAGCCAGCCCGAGCAGCGCATCCTCGTTTACAGGTCCTCTGGTAAAGACCTCCAGTCAGAGGTCCTCTTCCGCTGGTCCAGACTCTCAGGATTCCCAGTCCGTTCAGTCAAATACAGTCAACTCGCAGAGCTCCCTAAACGATGTCACAGAGTCTCCACGAAGGCCGAAAGAGTCGAGGACGAAAACCGAGCCTGTGAAGCTGACTGAAAGGCTTCCTAGTGAGTCGACAGAAGATGAGGACGTTATCCCGGATACCCAGACTGAAGTGGAGGGTGCAAAAATTACTTCCACAGCAGAGGAAGAAGCGAAACCTTCAAGCCAGGAAGAGGAATCTCAAGCAGCGATGGAGGATTCGCAATCTTTGAGCCAGACTTCTTCTGACAAATCCCAACGGACTAGACGCTCCAGAGGCCGACCTCCGGTTCCCAGAGAGGAACCTGAGGGAGGGGAAACGAAAGACATGAAAAAGAGACGTTCTAGAGAAGCGTGTTTAATCGAATCTCCACAGCCGCTACAAAGCAGACCGAACACGAGGAGCAAGCAGGCCGCCGAGGACAACAGCGGTAAGAACAGATTACGAAGACGATCTCAGTTAGACGAGAGCGAGTCGAGCCAAAGCAACTCTCAGACTCGAGAAAACAAACGCAAGAAGATCAAGCTGTTCAGCAACTCCGAGGATTTCCTCGCTCAACCTGAACGCAAGCGGAGAAGCACCAGCGAGCATGCGTCCAGCCAAAGTGACGTACAGTCGCCATCTGATCATGAAAGCCAGTCGCAAGGTAAGCGCAAACGTCAGAGCAAAGCATCGCCTCCAGAACAGACCAAAAAAGGTGACCGCAAGCAAAAGAAAGACTCTCAGATGGTTGAGTCAGTAGGAGAGACTGAAGTAGATGCTGATGAATCAAAGAATGATTCTCANGGAAGCTTCAGTAAATAATAACAACAATAAAAAGCTGCTTTGAGGGGCTCAGTGCTGATCGAGTGTTTGTTTTGCTCCTGTTTTTATTGTTCTAGTTTATTTCTTGTTCCGTTTATTCTAATGGATCAAACCTCCGTAGAGCCGAAGCGATTCTACACTTTGATATTAAAGCTGAACAGACTGATTATCGTTTTGAGAGACTTCTGTAAAAGGTGGTTGCAGTAAATGGTGCTGAAATGTTTGCTGTGACTGATGAACATTTCTATGAAGTGGTGAACTCATCCAGTGACTGACTGATGCCGTCTGGCCTCCAGGTTCCTTCCACGTTAAACGCCGTCTGCAGCGTCCTCCAGGTCATGGTGGACAGCGTGGACTTCTCACCCTACACTCCTCAGTTTCAACAGAAGCACAAATGTAAGAAAACGTCGCCTCATTTCAGGTTTTACACTTATTTTAACTCACCTGCTGTATCTGTCTGTGTCTCGTTTTATGT
>NW_007579506.1:19395-23457 GCF_000690725.1 Stegastes partitus | reverse complement strand
AGCAGAAATGGGACCAATCAGAGTTGACGTGGGTTGAAAAAGTAACGGGCAGATGGACGTCTTGAATCTCGGGTAGGT
Organism: Stegastes partitus; assembly: GCF_000690725.1. Lineage (NCBI taxonomy): Eukaryota > Metazoa > Chordata > Actinopteri > Pomacentridae > Stegastes > Stegastes partitus. The sequence continues at coordinate 23,379 of NW_007579506.1, read as the reverse complement.
TGATGGAGTTTAGGACAGTAGGAGATGGAGGGATCATCTACCGCTGAGCCGAGTTTCAACATCCGTCCATGTTGCCTTCATGTTAGAATCCTTCAGGAAGTGGTGGAACTGATCAGGAGCAGGAAGTCGTAAAAACTAAAACAACATTTATGGCATTATGGAAGGATGCATGACTTTTTTGTGTATTGGATGTGATGTGGTCTTATGTGTGACCCCAGACTCCTGCTCAGTGGCCCGGTAGAACCAGTGAGCTGTAGGAGTGTTTGTGTTGTTGTTGTGGCTGCTGCTCTGCTGGTCGGCTCTTCCAGTCGTGGGTTCGACCTCGTAGCTCCACATAGATCAGCCAGTCTGGGTCTGGACCCCCACCAGAGGAGGACCGGTGAGACCTCGTCCTCCTCTCCGGCCCGACCCAGTTTCAGCATCATCAGTTTAAGTCTGAGCGTTCAGATCTTCCGGGTCTGAGCCGCCGTGACTGAAAAACCTGCTGAGGGGTGTTTCCCCGATGATGGCTCCAACAAACCCACAGAAAAACTCTTCTGGGGTCTTTTTGTGACCGTCTGCTGGACGATGTTTGGATGTAACCTGAGTTCTGGTTTCTGGTTCTGTCAGGGGGCAGCAAGAAGGACCGGCAGGGCTGTGAGGTTCTGACCACGATGCTCCAGGCGCTACAGAACATCGTCGCCTCAGAAGCTCTGCCTGCAGACAGAGTCCTGGTGAGGAACCACGAGACACGACGAGAAACTCACGGCGTTCCAGCAGCAAACGTTTAAGAAACATCAGTAGAACGTAGAAAATAAACCAAAAATATACTCGGATGCTAGTTCAGACTCCTCTGGATGGAATAAACAAGATAAAAACAGATAAACCTGCACGTCGGATGTTCTGCTTCAGTGTTTTTCTGTGTTTCAGTGCATTTAGTCAAAGGAAACACAACACTAGAAACCTGCACAGCATTTTAGCTTTAAACGTTTATTTATGGTGGCTTTTTTTAACTTTTTTAGTCCTGAAAAAAAACATGACATAAAATAAGAAATGCAGTAAATAAAAAATAGAAAAGCAGTAAGATAGAAGTAATGTAGAATAAAGCTGGAGCAGAGGAGCGTGACGTAATGCTGAGTTAATAAATATCACATTATAATAAAACATTCACCTGAAAAATGAGATAAAAGATCAAATCCAATGTTTGTATTACGTTACAGAGACGTTCTGCCTGTAATTAAAATACTGCAGCTGTTACGCATGATGATATTTCTTTCTTTAATCTGTTTCGAGCAGCTTCAGACGAGCACCTGGCTGCTTTCTTTAACGTCTGTTTGTTGTCTTTAGTTTTCAGTGTTTATAATCTGTTTTCTGTCTGACTGTGATCTCGTGTTCCAGCTTCTGTTCGAGGCCACGGTCAAAGGGATCCCTCAGAGAGTCCTCGGTTCTGCTTCGTACCAAGTGGGGAAGATGGACGTCCTGAATGTGAGTTTGGTTTAATGAGCAGTTAATGATGTGAACGCTCGTCGATGAGCCGCTAACGTGTTGGTTTGTGCAGGGAACTCCGGCTCTGTTCCTCATCCAGCTGCTCTACAGCAGCAGCATGCTGGCGGCCTACGTGGAGGACGACAGGTGGGTCCAGTCCGGTTCTGTTGTTGACACCAACTTCTATAGATTATTTTTTTAATGTATTTCTATTATTCTTGTTGTTGTTTTTTTTGTTCTATTTTTACTTGAGCCTGTGATGCTTGTTTTTGGTATTTTACTGTCTGGACTCCAGGAGGACCAGCTGACGTCTTGGGCATCCTTTTAAATAAACAAACAAAACAAAAACGGGAGGTCCGACTCTCAGCCGCTACTAGTTTTAGACCAGTGACGGCTTTTAGATGCAACACTGGCTGAGTTTGAGGTTTATTTACCTTCAGTTTGACCTTCCTGGTCTGACTGATTTTAAATCGAGATTATTGAATATGTGACGAGTTCACAGCTCGATCTGAACCGACCCGATAATATCACACATTTCATGTTTAGGAGCTAAAATCAGGACATTCTGAGGCTGCAGACATTAAAAGAATGAAGGTGTGAGATTAATATTAAGCTCTTATGTGTATATTATTATATAGTTCTAAGCTCTTATGTAGTTCATCAGTTATATGTATGTCATTCATCTAAAACATAATAATATAACAAAATACTGTAAAAAAAAAATTACCTCTAAATTCATCTCTAGGAGCATTTTAGCCACAATATTCATACTAGTCAGGTTAAGTTCCTGCTTTTGTTTTTATCTCACTGCACAGAATCAGAAACAGTTTCAGAAATTAAAAGTAGAAGAAGAAAAATAAGATGAATAAAAGCAGAAAAATCTCTGCATAAAATATAAAAATGTACTTTGTATTAGGAAAATAAAAATAGAAGTACACAGAGTATTAGGTAACAACGGTTAAAGGTTTCTTTCTTCTGTTTCCCCATGAGGTGGCGCTCTGCTCCGTCTGTCCCATTATCGTGTTTGATACGCCTTTATTTTGAAATATTGTTTGTTTGTTTTCCTGCATCCTGCCGACATTTTTAAGCATTTCCATTATTATTAGATCTGCTCTTTAAGTTAAACGATGTTAAAGTTCTTCCCTTTGGCACCAACGGCTGTTAAAGTGGTGTTTAAAGCTGCAGCGCCCTCCGGTGGCACAGCTGTGAACTGGTTTAGTTTTTAAAGCGAACCTGTAACATAAGACCAACTGGATGTGTGGAACCGTCCCTGCAGGTTTGCTCGGTGCCTCCAGACGCTGGTCGGCTGCGGCCTGTCGGGTCCGACCTCCCCGCTGGCGTTCTCGGAGGCGGTTCTGGGCGCCATCGGTCGCAGCGCCGCCTCGCTGCAGAACAAGGAGCAGCTGTTCCAGATGTGGAGCGTCGTGGTCGGGCCGCTCACCGACACCATCACGCAGGTAGGAAGTTATTCACTGGAGGCCTTTCAAAATAAAAGACGGAGGAGGACTTGAACAGTTTCCTTGTAGCAGAAGACTGAAATCTAGTGTTGGACGGATCGTTGTTTTCGTCAGTTAATTCTGGATTTTGAGCCTTCTCAGTTTTCTACAGATTATCAGAGCTGATATTTGGTTATTTTTCTGTTTTATTAACCGATTATTGATAAGTGAAATGGATCTGATTCAACAAACCTAGAAACTGCTTTCACAGCGGCTAACGCTAACAGCTAGCGGCCAAGTTAGCAGGAAATGATTGGATCTAAAGCTTTAAGATGTGAACATGAGTTAGAAATAAAAGTGTCAGAACAGAGAAGAACGGGCAGAATGCACGAGACAAACTGATCAATCGATTGATTACTTCCTGTGCTGCCATCGCTCCTGTTTCCAGCCTACATAATAAATAGAAAACTAAATACAAAATGTTAAAGTCTCTGTGTGCTGGTTGTCCGTCTTTCTCGATGACCAGTATCGGTCTTAAAAACCCTCCTCGGTCGATCTCTGCTCACATCTGTCGTTTCCCGTCTTTCTTCAGTCCAATGAAGTGAACCAAGGCGACGCTCTGGAGCACAACTTCAGCGCCATGCACTCGGCCCTGATGCTGCCCATCACACACCTCCTGCAGGGGGCGCCGCTGCAGCAGGTCTGTCCGTCTCCCTTTGTATTTATGTTTTTAACCACTGCTGTGCTCACGGCTCTGCTCCACCACACCGGGTCTGTGGTGGTTTCTGCAGAACGTTTTAAGTGTTTAGTCCAGATGTTGTCTTCTGTCTGGAACGTCCAGCAGAGGCCACGACGTTCCCCCTCAAACCAAAGCCACTAACCCGATTCTGCTCCCCGTCTTGTGCTCAGGCGGCCCAGAAGTCGATGCTGTCGCTGTGGTCGAAGCTCTACAAGGTGTTCGCTCGCTGCTCCGCTCTGGTGGTCACGGCCGAGGAGAACATCTGCTGCGAGGAGCTCTGTGCCAAGATGGCGGCCGTGGTGGACAGAGAGGCTCTGACGGTGAGGAACGGGAGGCTTTAGAGAC
>NW_007579506.1:13847-15045 GCF_000690725.1 Stegastes partitus | reverse complement strand
AGGCCAATCTCAAGTCTCTGAACCTGCAGAACAGACCAAAAAAGATTGTGTTGAAGCAAAGAGAGATTCTCAAATGTCGTCTCCTCAAGATGAAGGCCAATCCCGAGACTTTGAACTTGAAGAACAGACCAAAAATGACGAGGACCTGAAGGGGGATTCTCAAATGGCTTTGCCTCAAGATGAAAGCCAAGCTCAAACCTCTGGACCTGCAGAACAGACACAAAAAGACGATGAGCTGAAAGTGGGCTCTGAAATGTCTTTGCCTCAAGATCAAGGCCAGTCCAAAGAGAGTGAGCCTGAAGAAAAGACTACAAAGGAAGAGGGAGTTTCCCAGATAGTCGCCTCTTCCCCAGCAGATGAGTCCACAGATGGAACAAGAAAAGAAGACAACAAGACAATAGAAGCTGATGATGACAACCTCAGTCAAGAGGACTCTCAGGTGATCACCCCATCTTCTTCTGACAGCCAGTCTAAACGTAGATCCAGAAGAAGCAAGGCGTCGCCAGAGGCAGCAGAGTCTGAAGACAGAAGTGGAACTAGAAATTCATTAAGAAGCCAGAGTAGATCTAATTCTCAGACTGAGGATCAATCCGGAGGTAGAAGAAGGAAGGGCAGGGTTCCCCTTACTTCTTCTGGCTCGACCCCACAGAGTTCTCAGTCTTTAGATCTTTCTGAATCAGAGTCCTCCCAAAGCAGAGGCAGATATTCAACACGAAGATCCTCTCCAGCAGTGGTAGGTGGAGTGGAGTCCTCCGAGTCTCAATCTTCTGAGGCCAGAAAAGATCCCCCTATTCCCAAAAAGAGAGGGAGGAAGCCTCGAGCCTCTCTGCAAAGTCCTCTCACCGTTGAATCCAAAGAGGACAGAACTGAACCAGTGGATGATTCTCAAACAGAAGACAGCCAAAGCACAGAAACAAAAACAGAGCCGGTGGAGTCCTCAGAAGCACAAGGTCTGCTGCAGGTTGAAGGCATCATCGAAGAGCAAAGTAAGGAAGAGTCACCGATGGAGGAGGAGGCCGACGCAACAAAGAAAACCGACAGTGATGATCCCTCATTGCACGAAACTGACACTAAGGACTTGGAAACGCTTGAATGTGCTGGAATGAGTAATGAACAGACTCAGGAAATGTTATCTGCTGTGGCGCCTCCTGATGAAACACTGCAGCCTTCAGAGGAGAAACCCAAAGAAGTGTCTGAA
>NW_007579506.1:0-13526 GCF_000690725.1 Stegastes partitus | reverse complement strand
TGCTGAAGACCAAGTGACATCTCTGCATGATGAAGACGGCAAAACCCAGATTCTGGAGTCTGAGCACGAAGAAAAAACGCAGGTTGAAGAAGCTGTGAGTTTGGATGCCGCTCCGGCCGACGACTCTGTATTTGCAGAATCCACAAACGATGATGTTTGTCAGGATTCTCCTGTGAAGCAGAAGGACCTGGAGGCCGTGATGGAGCCCCTTCTGGGTCAAAGCCCCAACAGTGGCAGAACCAGAGGAACCTGGTCTCCTTCAGCTTCACCGTCCACCAGCATCTTGAAGAAGGGCCAGAAGAGGCCGCTCAAGGTCGAGACGCCGTCGCCTCTCGTCAAGGTCAGTAGTGAAAGCAAAAAAAAAAAATCTGTTCTGTGATAAACGTTTGAGCCTTGAAGTAACTCTATTTTTTTCAACCCTGCAGTCCAGGCGCGTGTCCTTTGCTGATCCGATTCAGCAGCAGGAGTTGGCGGACGACATCGATCGTCGCAGCCCGGCCGTCAGAACCAGCTCCCCCAGAAGGTCCAAAGGCAGCGGCATCCCACAGCCGAAGGTACGAACGATTCAGGAGGCCGGCGTCGGCGTTCACCCTCCGAACTCCGGGAGTCGCATTTATCTCAAAGTCCAGAAACTTCACAGACTATATGTTGTATTCCCAGTTTTTGGATCGTCCAATGTGTCCGTTTGTGACGATACTTTACACGACTATTTAAAAATTCACCAAAAAGTGTTTACATCAGATCCTGTTACAGTTTAATAACAATCTGAGTGTCTCGGCACAACTGATCCCGTACGACTGACTCAGCTGTGACCAACAGTGAAGCATTCAGTTGTCCAGACAAATGAGATAGAAGCTAAACAAAATGCCCAGAACATGCTTTGGTTTCAGAGGCTTAATGACGTATTTTGAATCAAACATTTTTTCTAAACTCTTGTGCCTCCTGTTGCAGCTGGTCACGACTCCAACGAAGGGTTTGCTGATCCTCAGTCCCAGAAATCTTCACAGTCCAGGTTACAGGAGCTCCAAGAAAAGTCTGGTACGAACACAGAAGAGATGATTGAGTTACTTATCTTCACTCATCCCACATGTATTATTATTATTGTGTTGTTAAATGTGAGGCTAAAACAGCCTCCAGAGTGGCTGGATTGGATCTAATTTCTAATAAAAGTGATTCAAGCAGCTTTTAATATGGCTACAGTTTGACCGTTAGTCCCTTTTCCAGATTTCTGAGCTGAGTCAGGAGCCTCGGCCGGTGTCCAGAGACTGCATCTACCCGGCGCTGGTCGGCTGCTCGACGCCGGTGGAAGCTGTGCTGCCTCAGATCTCCTCCAACATGTGGTGAGTTCAGCACTGCCTTGGAAGTTAAAAGCCCAATCAAAGTCGATGCTGCTGTGTCACCGTCTGTGATTGGTCCCGGCAGGTCTCGGGGTTTCGGACAGCTCGTTCGCGCCAGAAACATCAAGACGGTCGGTGACCTGAGCGCTCTGACTCCCGGGGAGATCAAGACTCTGCCGATTCGCTCCCCGAAGATCTCCAACGTCAAGAAGGCTCTGAAGGTCTACGAGCAGCAGGTAGGACCGAGGCCGGGCAACGGGAAGGTGAGGAAAGCTGTCTGCGTTTGTTTGACCTCTGAACTGTCGTCCTGCAGCGTAAAGGACGAGGCGGAGACGAGCTGAAGAGCTTTGATGAAACGGAGATGATGACGTCCGAGCTGGAGGAGACCGACGCTGCTCCCAACGACGACGATAAAACCTCCGCAGAGACGCTCGGTGAGCAGAAACGTTTTATTAAATCTAACAAAAGTCACTGAGACATAATATCGGTGTTGAGATAAAGTTCTTATGATGGTCTGTGTGTGGAGTTGAGCATCGTTCAGAAAACAAGCCGGTGTGTCCGGTTCCATGATGTGTTGTAGACGAGCTGCAGTACCTGGTTGTTCCACCAGGTGGAGCCTCTCAGCACTTTCCCTTGTGGATCATTGAAGTTTATCTAAGTCTAAGACAGTAATTCTGACTTTTCCATGAACTCTTTGTGTTTTCAGCCACCGAGCTGCTGGACGAAGCCGCCGCTGACCAGGACACCTCCAGGACCGGAACCCCCGAAGTCCTGGACGAAGACCAGAGGCCCGAGGACCAGCCGCTGCCCTCCGAGGTGGAGCTCTTGTCCTGCAGGATGACGCCGACAGAATTGCGGCGCTGCTCGGCCCAGCAGCTCGTCCACATCCACGAGCGGCTGGGAGGCATGATGAGGAGCGTGGTGGTGGAGCTGCAGACCCGAGTCCAGCAGACGGACGACCAGCAATGACTCCACGAGGAACACGGATCTGATGGAGGGTCCTGCGGTCCGACCTCGTGAACATTTTACCGATGAGGATTTTATGGTTTTACCCTGTCTGGACTTCTCTTCTTTTTTCTTCTTGCTGGACGTGTTTTTAACAAAGCAGCACATTTTCTTCACGTGTAGCTCGAGCTGTCGCTAGTTTATACGGATTTTAGGAAAAGGGAGGAAGCGCAGCGTCACTTTGGAGCCGCGTCCGAAGACGTTTCTTATCCTGGAGCTTCAGATTTTTCCTGCAGGACTGATGGAAAACTGTGAAAAGGCTCCTTCATGTCATGTGCCTGTTTTTAGAGCGTTTACATTCATCCTGTACATTTCGTAGCATCTCCTAGTTTCTCCGCCTTTTAAACGTCTTAACGAGTTTTTGTTGTCATGAAACTTAGATTGTAGTCGGCACTTAATCGTGGTTTTACATACTTCAATAAAATACGAAACTGATGTTTTTAAAGCGCGGCTGCATTTCAAAGGCTTCTGTTCTTTGTTTTAATCTTCCATAATCACACATTTCAGCAGGTTGCTCAGGTCTTCTGGTGTTAAAGGAATCTTCTAAACAACCACGTAGGTAACTTAGACGTTCCGGCTCATGCTTTGTCTCTGCAGGTGTGAAGACCTCAGAGGTGAAGTTTGCAGTTTCTCATGTGCCTCTTCAAGCGAATCCCGGCGTTTACAGTTGAACTTTGCTTTAACACACTGGCCTGGTTCTCTGGATCCTTGAAGCTCCTGATGTCTGCAGAATTCGGAGGCTCAATCGGGCTCTTGGTCGGGTTCCTCGAGCTCCTTTTTGTGGTGTAGTGGAGCGAATTGTCCAGCAGGGGGCGACTGATGTGTTCAGGCTGCAAACACTTCCAGGTACGAGTCGGAATAACGTGAAACCTGAAGTTTCAAACTTTTCTACTGGATGCGTTTCCTGACAGAAAGATGAAGTGAACGCAGACCGACAAGAAATCTGGTTCCTCCCAAAGAAACCAGCTCTGAAGCAAGAAGGCAAAAACTAATTATAGTCGATTAATTCGTTATCGATCAGTTGTTTCGTCTATAAAATGGTGAAAGATGTCGATCAGGTCTCGTTTTGTTCAACGACGTTCAGTTTACCTTCACAGAGGAAAGAAGCCAGAAACGTTCACGCTGAAGAAGCTGCGGTCAGAATTTAGACGATTCTTTATTAAAACATCTGGCAGTTAATTTAATAGTTGACGACTGATTGATTAATTCTTGCAGCTCCGCTACACAACCCCACAGACTGATTCCCCTCAGAGTGAATCCTGTCTGTAGACGGTCCTGGTAGGTTCTGGAGGTAAAATGGTCCTTCCATCGTCTAGACCTTGTTCTGACCAACCACCGTCACACATGGTGATATAAACCTGGAAAGTTTACCCAGAATGCACTTTGTAAAGTTTCCTCCGACCTAACATCATAATACTGCCACCTCCGTGCTTCGCTGTCAGGGCCATTCGTTCACTGGTCGTCCTGGTCAGCAGAGAGACAAAGCCACCACAAAGAGACACAAAACCACCCTGGAACGTTTACCCAGAATGCACTTTGTAAAGTTTTCTCTGGTGAATGATCAGAAACCAGAAACACATCCAGAGTACCACTGCTTGTTCCTATGACTCTACGTCATCGACATTAAACTGTTCACACTATGAGACATCCCATAATACTGATGCTGCTAGCTGGTTGTTACACTGATTGTCATTTTTGAGTTAATTTGAACATTTGGGTTCATTTTTAACTCATTCAGGACGGGTCGGTGCATTGTGGTCCCGTTTTGTGCGTTTTGGACAGATTGAGGCGTTTTGGATTCTTTAGATGCGTTCTTCAATTTATGAGACGTTATGTAGAACTTTTGGGTAATTTAGGACAAACCGGAACAACAAAATGACCAGAAACCAGATCCAGTGTTCAGACTGTGACACCTGGATGGATGTAGAACTGATCTGGTGTCAGTTTCTTCCAGAACTCAGATGTGTTCTTCCTCCTACATGTCATGTGTCTATCTGCTGTACTGATGAAGTTCTGAGGCTCAGAAATGATGGAAAAAGTCCGTTAAAGTGGTAAACCTGGAGGCCTCCTCTGTGGACTTCAAGGACCTGGAACTCTGGAATATTCATGATAATATTCATCAAATAAAGCTACTGCAGATACAGAACCAGGTGTTCCGAGAAGGTTCTGGAGGAGTCTCTCAGATTTGGTTGATTTTATGTTCCAGCTGATCTGTGGACCAGCTGTTGTGGCGACAGACGGGAATTTAAATCTACGTTTTGAAAGCTTTGACGTGTTTTCAGCAGCTGTTAGTTGTGACGTTCACGAGATGGTCCAACTCTTCAACCTTCTGACTGGGTTCTGCTCAGCTGTTACATCTGGAAACTGGAACCAACGTCCATGAAGAACCGTCGGCTCCTTTTTGAAAATGGCAAATAATTTTTTTCAGTTATTTTACAGATTTTCCTCGTTTGCTCCATTTACAGATGACGTCCTGGAACTCTGCAGAATTTAGTTTTTTTAATTTTCATGTCGACTGTAGAAACAAATCACCAAAAATATCGAAAACCTTTGAGTATATTAAGGCTAAAAAATGGTGCATATTTTTTTTAACTGTTATGTTTCAGATCTTCCTGTTTCAGTGAAGACCAGATGACATCCAGTCAAACCACAGAAGAACGACATTCAAACGTTGACTGTGTGTTTTTATAAACAGGTTTTGTTCAGCGTCTCTCTGCTGCTGTCCTCGTTTAACTCGCAGCAGCTCTGAGGAAACGCTGTGATGTGAGACGGCAGCTCGATGGTCCTCAGCTGCTCTTTGGCTCGCTGCTCGACTAATTATCTGATTATTCCTGCGGAGCTGCTGCCAGCGGCTGCGTTGCATTTCCACAGTTTATGGAGATGAGTCGGACTCGGCCTGCAAGCCCAGCAGAAAGAGCTGCGGCTCAGCTGGACGATGACCAGCAGCAGCAGCAGCAGCAGCAGCATCAGAACCACAGAGCCTGAGCTGCAGGACGGCCAGCCTCCACCAGCCTCCAGCCAGCCTCCAGCCAGCCTCCACCAGCCTCCACCAGCCTCCAGCCAGCCTGAGGTAAGAACCGCTGACGGACATGTGAAGCTGCTCCTGGACCTGATGACGGTGGTTCTTGTCTTGTGTTAGAGTGAATGTGACCAGCGCCTGTCTGCAGCTTCAGCAGCATCCAGGTCTGTCACAGGAGCATGATTAACATGAGTGGTTCTGTTCAGACGGACCGTGGGTCAGTCTGCTGCCTCTCACTAGCATCAGCTGCATGTCTCTGCTTTTACTGTAACTTTGGACTCTGGTGTGTTTGGCTGCTGCTCCGACACCAAAGTGTTCTGTCCGTTCTGTCCCACCTGAAAAGTTCAGCAGCCGGGAGTCCACCTGCTGCTGGTCCAGATGCATGTCAGCAGCAGCACATGTTCCTGTTTCCTCCGTGTTCACCGGCTCTCTGCTGTCTCTACTGTCTCCACATGCTGCTGCTGCTGCTGCTGCTGCTGCAGGGAGACCAGAGATGCTGACTCAGCTGGTTCTGGGATGGACTGCCTTGCTCGGCGGCATCCAGCCGGTTGCCTCCAGTGAGTAGAAAACCAGCTCAGAGGGACAAAGTCTGCTTTACATGAACAGTTGGAAGCTCACATCACACATCTGGACCATAAAAACCATAAAAAATGACCAAATTTACAGACTTTAGCAGCCAGGAGCCATAAAAACAGAAAAATAAAAGGTTATTCCACTTTGACTTGAAGGTATCACACGTGACAAACAGTTCAATGAGAAAAAAACAAACAAATCTGAAGTTAAAATTGATTCATTTAATCTCAAATCATCAAAACATCTCTGATTTAATTTAAAGTGTTTTTAATCCTGAACTCTGGATATTTAAATCTGGGATCTTTTACATCCGGACATCAGCTGTTTTCTGTATATTTTTAATAACCTCCAACACATTTCTTCGTATATTAAAGATCAAAACCAGTGAGGTCACCGACCATAAACACATCCACATTCAAAGGTTTATTTTCTTGGTTATGTTTTAGGAAACCAGTCCGAGTATCTAGAACTTTATCCGACTTGGATCCGACCTTCTATTAATATTTTAATTTCTCTAATTGACTTGGTTTCATATTTAAAGAAATGGTGAAAGTCTGGCAGCAAAGGTTCCAGAAAAAACCCAAAACTAACATAAAAATATCTGGAATCCTGCAACATGTAAAAACTGTAAAAACTGGGAAAATATGTAAATTATTGTCAATTTTTTTTTTTACATCTTTAATTCTTAATAAAACTATTTTTTTTTTCAAATAACAACAAATATCTGTAAAACAATTACTTTTTTAAAAAATGCATTTTTAAAAGGTTGAATTTTTCTGTCTTAATTTGTAAAAGAACAAAATATTTTTACAGATTTTTATGTGAGCATTTCATAGTTTTGTTTTGTTTTTTACAGTTAACATGTAAATTAAATCTATTTTTATGTGATTTTAGCAGTTTATTATCTGTAATTTAACAAAACTGGGAAAATAACAGCGAATATCTGTAAAATAATGATAATTTTAACTGATTTAAATAAAACAAACCTGTGATTTTATGGTCACACACTGTAAAAACAACAGATTAGTGATTTTTATGTGAATATTATTTATAGTTTTGGCCCTTTTTTTTTTTTTTTTACTGTTACATGTAAATTAATACTATTTCCTCTGATTTCACTATTTTATTATGTAAATTATTGTCCATTTTTGTCCATCTTTAAATTCTTAATATATGTATTTTCAAATAACAGCAAATATCTGTAAAATAATTACTTTTTTTTTTTTTTTTTTTTAAAATACATTTTTAATTTTTCTGTCTTAATTTGTGAAAGAACCAAACAGTTGGTCCAGATGTTTCATGTTTGTTCATCTGGACTTTGGTACCAACCGGGACCTCTGTTCTGGTTCCAGGGTTCCCGTCCTCGCTGAGCAGCAGGTTTTCCCCTCAGAGGTGTGAAGCCTTCATCCCTCCTCCTCTTCCTCCTCCGATGTTTCCTCCGATCAAGTGGAAAGCAGAGCTGATGGTGACCGACTCCTCATGTCTGAACCTTATAAATGCTGCAGACGAGGCCTTCAGGTTAGAAACCAGGAGACGAGCGACTCTGACTCATGCAGGTTTGTGTTTGATCCGTAGGTGGACATAACGGAGCACATCACAGGAGCTCCAGGGGAGAAGGTGGGTCTTCATCACCACCATAAACGGGTTTTTTGTTCTGATGAATGTCGTGTTTTTAATGCTGTTTGTGGTGTTTCAGGGCTGCAGAGGAGCCAGAGGAGCCCGGGTCAGTCCATCACCTCACACCGTGGTTCATCAGACCACCAGGAGTAGAAATAGGAGACGTTCTGACCATCTGCTGTGTTTCAGGGGGAGCCTGGTGTGAGGGGACCGGATGGAGAGCCGGGAGAACAAGGAGTCATGGGCCCGCCGGGTCCAAAGGTCTCAGAACCACCTCATGTTATTAATCAGTTATAGAGTCACTCTGTACCTGCTGATGCTCTTATTTTGAAAGGCAGATGTGGAGGAAGAACTGAAAAGTGAAAATAAAAAGCTCAAAAGTATCGACACCAAAATAAACTCAAGCTTCCAAAAGTGCTCAAAATGGAGAATAATGTGTTTAATATGATTCATTATTATTAATTATTTATGTAATTTTTATGTGGATTTTTTTTTTTTTACAGTTTTGACCGATTTTATTTAACTGTATTTGTAAATTAATAGAATTTTCTCTGATTTTACAAGTTTACTGGTTAGTTTACTAATTTAATAAAACTGAGAAAATATGTAAATTATTGTTATTTTTTCCATCTTTAAATTCTTTATATATATACAGTTCACAGTTTGTTTGTTTTTTTTACAGTGAACATGTGAATTAAATCTATTTTTCTGTGATTTTATCAGTTTATTGTCTGTAATTTATCTGCATTAATTCTTGTTTGTGTCTCTGCAGGGAGAGGAAGGAAACCGAGGCTGGAGGGGATTGTACGGAGACATCGGGACGCCGGGGATGATGAAGGTGCATCCATTCATTCATTCATTCATTCATTCATTCAGTCCATAAATCAGGAATCAGTGACTGAATAATCTTCTTTAAGAAACTCTTTAATCTGCAGCTCGTCTTCACGCTCACATCTGTTAGATTCACATTTAAAAACCAGAATCACAGTTTAATCTTTATTTCTTCTACTTCAGTCAATAAATCAGCCGTCAAGATGGTAAATCACTTATTAGTTAATTAATAATATTAATAATAATGTGGGTTTTTTTCTTAGAAAGCAATAATATTACATCTTTTTTATACATCTGATACAAATATGAACACTTTTAATTAAATAGTTCAACACATTTTAAAATAATCCTTCAGTCAAACATTCAGATTTAGTCCAAAGTTTATTTGTTTTTACTCAAATGTTCTCTCGTCTAACTGCTTTTTATTTATGAGGCTTCTTTCTAAGCTGAGGACCAACTTCGTAGCACAAACATGTAAACGTGAGCTGACAGTAACAGGTCCTTGAATCCTTGAATCCTTGAATCCTTGAACATTAAAGCATCTCTTCTTTCATTTATTCTTTTCCACCTCACAGTAAAGTGTGATATTAGTGCATCCTGGTGGTGAACTGCTGACGGTGACTCTGTTTGTGTGTCTGTAGGGGAGTAAAGGCCGCCGAGGATTCAGGGTAAGAGACGGTTCTGAACGGTTCCGTATGGTTCTGTACAGTTCTGCACGGTTCTGCAGCAGCACTTCCTGTTTACTGACCTGCTCTCATCCGTCAGGGCGATAAAGGCGTGAAGGGAAGCCGAGGCCTCCGAGGACAGAAGGTGAGGCGCTGCCATGTGACCTTCATGTGAACAGAACCAGAACCTGAACCGGACCGTTAAACTGTTCCTGTTGTTCCTCTGCAGGGAGAACCAGGCGTCTCCGCAGCGCCGGGACAGAAGGTAGAACCACCCGGCTCAGGATGCATGAAGCAACCAGCAGAGCGGTGAGGTTACAGCGCCGGTTCTGTTCTGTTTTGATCCAGGGCGACTCGGGTCAGTGGGGCGACGCAGGACCGAAGGGGGAGTCCGGGTCCAGAGGAGACCCTGGAGCACGAGGTGGCCTGGTGGGTGTCGACAGGATCAGGAGATACGGAGCTCTGAGCTTAGTCAGCCGGTACTGGGATCCAGAACCGGGTTCTGTAAAATATTCTGCTGGAATCTTCAGAATTTTACATGTTCTCAGACCAGTTTTTGTATTTTGACCCTAAAAAACAACCTGTGAAGCCTTTAAAGGTCCAGTGTCTCATGAAACGTGTTGAGAACCAGACAGAACATATGAGTCAGATGATACCGACTGGACCGGTCCAGCAGAGGACAAGGTTCTAATTTATGGCTCCTAAAAATGAAAAAGAGCGAAACGTGACCAAAGAAATCCCAGAAAGTTCCTGTCAGTGTCTGTCTATGGATGGATCCATGGTTCTTTCTGTTGAGGCTCTAACATCAGTAGAACCTGATGTGGTGAAGCTGGACCAGACAAGGTTCTGGTTTTAGACTAAATGTTGATGTGTCATTGGTAGGAACCAGAACCTGGACTTTATGGGGTTGAGACTCAGCTTCCTGATGTCAGGAGGTCTGTGTCTGGGTCCACTGATCCACTGACTGATCCAATTATCTGTGTTCAGGGCTTGAAGGGACCTCGAGGCCCGACAGGACACCCGGGTCACCCTGGTCCAGCAGGACTAGCGGGCCTGCCTGGAGAACCTGGACTACCGGGACAAGGTTAGTAACAGAACCAGAGCTCTGTGGGAGGAGAGGTGGAGAGGAGAACCTCTGGCAGGTCCAGTGGGTTTCTGTGTGTTCTGTCCAAATTAGTGAGAAGAACTCAGAACGTCTTCAGTCAGGATGATGGAAGCAGCAAGAAACAAGGAGCTGAAGCTTCATGTCTGTGATTGTTTGTATGTAAAACAATGAGAACCAACATTTCCACACGTTTTAACCAACGCTGGTACCAACAGATGCTCCTCATGCTGTCCTGGTCACATCCACTGTCTCTGTAGAAACCTGAAGCTCAGCCACCAGAACCTCGTCAGCTTCTGGGTCGGGCAGCTCAACACAACAGTTCTAAGTGTTCACAAGATCTGATGAAAGGAAATGGTTTGTTTCTGGCAAATTAACAAACGAGACACGTAGAATAGTGTCATCACATAAAACATCACAGGTTTAGGTTTAGATCCAGATGTTGCTTCCAGACGTCTGACGGCTGAAGATCTGACGTTTCCTTCAGTTTTTTACAGTTTCTGGCTGATGAACTGTCTCATTTTAGCAGTTTTTTAAAATTAACTCATATTTTTAACCCCACGGTGCCCCACGGAGCCCCACGGTGCCTCACGGTGCTCCACGGAGCCCCACGGAGCCCCACGGAGCCCCACGGTGCCTCACGGTGCTCCACGGAGCCCCACGGTGCCCCACGGTGCCCCACGGAGCCCCACGGTGCCTCACGGTGCTCCACGGAGCCCCACGGTGCCCCACGGTGCCCCACGGAGCCCCACGGAGCCCCACGGAGCCCCACGGTGCTCCACGGTGCTCCACGGTGCTCCACGGTGCCTGATGATGTTTTGTGTGTCCAGTGTTTGTCCTTCCAGGTCTGCAGGGAGACTCAGGAAGTCCAGGTCCTGCAGCTGCATGCAGATGTTCGGAGGTTCAGAGCTCCCCGAGGCTGATGGACCGAGTCCAGAAGGTGAGTGACGATGGTTGTGGTGAACGTTGTCATCATGTTCAGCTCAGTTCAGGAGGAAATAAAGTCCAGTTAAAGTGCTTCATGTCCTGACATTTATATTCCGGGTCTGTTACTGTAGAAAAAGATTAATTCACTTTACTGAGGTGGAGTTCTGGAAAACTTCTATAGTTGTTAAGTTGCTGAATATTTCTGAATATCAGGAAAGTTTTGAATTATTTTAGACAATTTTACTGATTTTTAGGAAACAGTTTGAGCTATTTTGTGGGCATCGTTGCTTTTTTTGGACAATTTTTTAAAGAATTTTGGATAATTTCTAACAGATCTTGGACAAGTTTTAAGTTATTTTGGCTCCTTTTTAGGCCTTTTGGACCATTTAGGAATGATTTATTTTGTTTTTGCCACATTTTGAGCCACTTCTGAACATTTTGACGTCCATCTGGATCCTTTCTGGAATCATTTTGGACATTTTAAGGCGTTTCTGGACATCTTTTATTTTGACTGATTTTGGACATTTTTGTTTCATTTTTTTGAGCAGTTTTTGAACCAACTGTCAAACTGAAATGAGCTGCGAGCGTCCTGATGATCCAGCTTCACATGCAGCTGCTGAGTTTGTACAAAGTCCGACTCACGTGGAGACACACAGCAAATGAACCAGATTCCTGCTGCTTTGTTCTCGTCTGACTGAATCTCTGAAACAGAACTGATGGCAAATAAACCGGTAGCTGTCCCTAACTCTGCAGCAGATGTTGCTTTACTCACCTGCAGCTGAGCTAACAGGTGTGACTGAACAGCTCCCCCTTGTGGACGTGAAGGTTTGGTTGTTGTCGGATGTTTGCTGAGTGAATCCTCTGACTCTTCTGCAGGTCTTCATTGCGGACGGCGAGAAGGAGATGAGGAGGCTCCGGGCGGAGAACGTGATGGTTCTGAGGACGGACAGGAAAGCTCTTTACATTTACACCGAGTCCCAGTGGATCAATGTTCTGGTAACTACACACAGCAGCAGGACGGAAAACAAATACACAAAGACGACTAAAAACACACAGCTGCAGGTTTTTATGTTCAGAACGGGCCTTTGGGGAATAAAAACTGAGTCTGTGTGACCTTATGTGACAGAAATCCATTTGTTTTGCTGCTACTTCTGAACAAAAATGATTATTATAACTTATTAAGCAAATCATTATTATTATCATTGTTGTTGTTTTATATTTTCTTCTTCTTCTTCTTGTGTGTCCGTCAGGAGGACCCCCGACACTGAGCCTGAGGAGCCTTTAACAGCAGACGCATCAGACTGTGCAGCATTTATAATAATAATATGAATAATTTTAATATTAAGCATTTTCTTGTGTTTTCTGTCTAACTGATGATTGGTGTGCATGTGCAGCATCTCGCTGCATCAAACCGTCCTGGTTGGTAGCAGCCTGAGATGAACCTGGACTCTGATTTGACCCGTTTTACGTCACAAACCTTCGACGTTTCTGGACCGTGTTGCCCTGAAGATGCTGCTGCAGTGATCCTACACAGAGATCAATAAACGTCTGGTTACTGTCTCTCACCTCCATGTCAGGACTGACTTTGTTCTGCCAGTTTGTTCCACGTCAGGAGATTCACGTGTTCATGTTTGTGTCCACGCAGAATGAAATAAGAACGTTTAAGGATGAGAATGAAGGTTCTGTAGCTTGACTGTGGTTCATACTGGATGTGCTGCAGCTCTGAACCAACACAGTGCAGTCAGAACGCAAGATCTAAAACATTTCATCTCCTAAACGCACCAGCTTGCTGCTACATGTTGAGACTTTCATGCATTTGTATTTTCAGAATCCCCAGCAGGTTGATCCACACGATGCATCACGTCACGTTATATTTACTTTAGAGCAGCGTTACTGGAAATTAAAACATCCTTAAATGTTCCTTGATAAAAAGATGTTCTTCAAAAATCACGCTGGAACTTGCAGGTGATGTCATGTGATGTTGTGGGAATCATGTCGTCACGTTTAGCGTCTTCAATACTTTAATGTAGAACAATTCAGAGACGGTCTCTGGTTTCAGTCTGGTGTTTATTCAGAGTCACATTTGGTCACTTTGCAGATGTTTTAGTCTCATCAGTTGATTTTACGTCGACCTGAAGTTAATTCGCGTCTCTTTCTGGTTGTTTTATGTCTTTATGCATTTACTTTGTTGAGTCTCATCGTTAGTATTTAGCCTCCACTCGTCTTGTTCAGTGTGTTTTAATAACCATCTGACTGACCTGCAGGCTTCATACGAAGTTATAAATACGTTTTGGAATCATTACAGATTTAAAACAATGTGCCGCTGTGAAATAAGTTCAGTAATCATTAAGGCACCAGGTCTGTTCAATGTTTTGTGTGTTTAACTCAGTTTTATTTATTAGAAGGTTCTTTAAACCATATCTAACTGTTCTGCACAAAAACACACAAAA